>NC_089820.1:58750169-58848814 GCF_029633855.1 Hoplias malabaricus
TTGGACACAACACTATCATCGAGAACAGAACAAATCCATCACATGCTTCTGCAGCGCTTTTTCCTGATGGAGCTCATAACGAAAAAAGAAAAGAGAGAGTGATACCTGAGTGTGTGAACAGCAGGCCAGACATGAGCGTCTGTGGCCCTGCTGCTTTCCCTCTTGTCAGAGAGCGCAGTATTTTCTCTCTTTTCATGTCCATGTGTCTAC
Source organism: Hoplias malabaricus (assembly GCF_029633855.1). Taxonomy (NCBI): domain Eukaryota; kingdom Metazoa; phylum Chordata; class Actinopteri; order Characiformes; family Erythrinidae; genus Hoplias; species Hoplias malabaricus. The sequence continues at coordinate 58,750,380 of NC_089820.1, forward strand.
AGTGGAACCGAGCGGCTTTCAGAGCCCAGCAGGAGCCCATTTGATATTCATGGAGAAGAAAAGAAGAGAGAGAGAGAGAGAGAGAGAGAGAGAGAGAGAGAGAGAGAGAGAGAGAGAGAGAGAGTTGTGTCGGGGGGGTGCAGAGAGAGAGATGCAGGAGGGGGGGGCTTTAGAGGAGAGAGTGGAAAAAACGATGCATAAGATTACGCAGTAATTATAAAGCACAGATAGCAGTCATCCAGCTCTGGAGTACACACACACACACACACACACACTCACAGAGGAAGGGAGAGGAACATCTCTGGGCTCATGTTCTCCGTCTGCCCATCACTGGGAGTAATTTGAGTTCAGAGGGATGTGTGCTGTGGCCTGTGCTAACAAATAACTGAGCTGAGCTCAGATGCTAAACAGCATATATATGAGCTGCACTGCATCTTTAAAAACATCATTATAGATTAACACTGGCAGGAGAAACTTAGCATGTTCACTGCTAATCCTGTTACATCAAATCAAATCTAATCAAATTATTTAAACGGCGCTTTTTACAACTGATGTTGTCATAAAACAGCTTTACAGAATCGTTATCAAAATCTGATCAGCTCAATGCTTCCAAGAGGAATTCCTAACAACCACCTGGGATACCACAGTAGACACCTGCAAACACCTTAGCCAACACATGGGATACCGCAGTAAACACTTAGCAACACTTAAAATACCAAAGAAAACACCTAGCAACGACCTGGGATACCAAAGCAACTATAAAACAAAGAACCAGGACACCATATTACATACCTACCATAGTAAACACTAAGCAGTTCCATAGCAACCACTGGGAACACCATAATAAACACCTAAAAGTACCCTAGCAACCAGATGAATACCATAATAAACATGTAGCAGTATTAAAGCAACCACCTAATATACCATAGCAGTAGAAACACCCAGCAGTATCCTAGCAACCATTATAAAGACCTAGCAATATCATAGGAACCACTTGGAAAAAAAAAACAAAAAAAAAAAAAACATCAATATCAGGATTATTCCGGGTCAGAATCAGAAGAGATATATGGGTCAGTACCAGGACACACTTCTGGGTCAGTACCAGGACACATTACTGGGTCAGTACCAGGACACACTTCTGGGTCAGTACCAGGACACATTACTGGGTCAGTACCAGGACACACATCTGGGTCAATACCAGGTCACATTTCTGGGTCAGTACCAGGTCACATTTCTGGGTCAGAATCAGGACACACTTCTGGGTCAGAATCAGAACAGAGTTCTTGGTCCGCTGAAAAGTGCCCCTTTGGTGCATTTCACTTTTAATGATTGATGGGTCTTTTATAGGGAATAAGCCAAAGCAATACATCAGCCCCAGACCAAAGAGCAGATGAAGTCAGGAGAGTTAAAGTGAGGTCATTCATGTCTGAGAGGAGATCATTATAACACACACTCCCACACACACACCTATACACACACACACACATGCACATATTCCCACACACACACACACTCACACACACACCAACCCCACCCACACACACCAACCCCACACACACACACTCCCACCCCCCCCAACACACACTCTCACACAAACACACACACACACACACTCCCACACACCCACACACACTCACACACACTCCTACACACCCACACTCCCACACACACCAACCACCCCCCCCCACACACACACAGTCCTACCCCCCCCCCACACACACACACAGAAGGAATGAGACTCTGATTTGCAGTCTATTCATCCCTGAATGACACTGAGCAGGCAGTAAACACCTCCCCAATGATTATTTCCAACCCTCGGAGAGCAGCACAGTTTTCACCCTCCAGCTCCAGCTCCAGCTCCAGCTCCAGCTCCAGCGCAGAGGAGCACCCAACTGTCCTCGGAAAACAGGACGGAAAAGAGAGGTTCAACTCCATGTAAAACACAGGAAATTCTTAAAGCAACATGGGATTATAATGGAGGTGTTTGTATGTTCAGATCCCTCCTGGTTAGTGTTTATGATTAATTTATCTGTGTGTCCACACCTCAGAAACCAGGGTTAGTCTTAAATTTGACTGTAATCTTAATGAAGGTGCGTTAAACCTCTTTTGGCTGGTGATCCTCAATTATTTATTGGTTGAGCTACATTTATTATAGTTGTATTTATATTAAATAGTATACGAGTATTTATTTGTACTTGTTTCTTCCAGAAAGGAGTGAATTTAGTATGAAGCTGAATCCCATTTCATAATTTTACCCTCCTCCTTGTTTTCGAGTGTTATTTTGCCCCTTGGGGCAGAGTTACAGGGTGCAGTGGTTAAAACATTCCCCATCCCCTGACCCTACTTTTGACTTTTATATTTTTTGGTGGGAATTGACTTTGCCGTTAAGTTACGAGACTGGGCTGGTTTTTAAGTGTTAATTTTACACTGGATAAATGATCCCAGCCTCAAAAACCTGGCTTTTGCTTGCCTCAGGAAATCAGAGGAGTCCAGCCAGGCAGACGTGGGGCACAAGACCTTGACGATAAAACACTGAGAATCAGCCATTTCTCAGCGAGAAGAAGGATCCGTTCTCTCTGAGCAGACAAAGGGAAGCTCTTGGAGGTGGAGGTTAAATGTTGTGAGACCAGGGGAATGAGATGATTGCGTCAATTTAAACGATCGGACGCCTGCCTCATCCTCGTCGTCTTCATCGTCTGCTTCTTCACAGCGGGGTCTGGGTCAGAAACACAGCACTGAGGTCAGGAAGGTCAGGGGTTAGAGACGGACAGTGAGTTACAGGTAACGAAACACAGGTGATGGACAGCATCATAACAATGAGATATTAAATCATAGTTTCAAAAAGCATTGTCACTATTAAATAATGATTTAAACATATTAAATTATAATTATCGATGCTTATGAAGAGGCATGAGAACCTTTCTCTTTACCGTGACCTGCTCCATTACTGTGAGGTGGTATATCATAATAATGAGATAATAAGTCATAACTATGGGAACATATGTCAGAATCATTAAATGTGCACTTACTCTGAGATAATATCATAGTTATGACGTATTAAATTATAAGAACACTTTTCATTAGCATGAGATCACAATATTAAATGACGAGTAAATTATTATTATTATGAGATAATAAGGGAGGCACATTGGAGCAGCAGGTAGTGTCTCTGTCACAGCTCCAGGGTCCTAGAGGTTGTGGGTTCTAGTCCCGCTCCGGGTGACTGTCTGTGAGGAGTGTGGTGTGTTCTCCCTGTGTCTGCGTGGGTTTCCTCCGGGTGACTGTCTGTGAGGAGTGTGGTGTGTTCTCCCTGTGTCTGCGTGGGTTTCCTCCGGGTGACTGTCTGTGAGGAGTGTGGTGCGTTCTCTCTGTTTCTGTGTGGGTTTTCTTCCAGGTGACTGTCTGTGAGGAGTGTGGTGTGTTCTCCCTGTGTCTGCATGGGTTTCCTCCGGGTGTAAATCTGTGGAGAGGGGAGTCCCGGCACGTGCATGTTCATGCTGCACAAAGTGAAATGAATCAGAGCTCTCTTGTCCTCCATGTGTTTTATCACTGTAGAAATAATGTGCAGGGCTTTCTGTCCTGTAGGAGTTGCTGTGTTTGTTTCAGAGTGAGAGCGAGAGCTGATTCTGAGCTGAGATTGGATCGGTCAGAGCTGACATGATTTTTTTAAATCAAAGGAACAATAAACAGAGCAAGTATGGTCATTAAATTCTGTTCATGTGTTCTGTTGTTTACTGTTTCTGACTCCAACAAAATAAACATCTAAGAATTTCTTTGACTGCAGTCATTACACATCAAACACAAACACACACACAAAAACACACACACACACACACACACACACAACGTAATACACACCGTTTAACTGGTGGCCACTGGGAGAGCTGTAGAAAGACTTTAGTATTCACCTCATAACAATCAAAATCCTAGATGCGCCTTTGTTTCACTCTTATAGTTAAACATTGCTGAAGCGACTGATAACGATCGCACCAGTGGCTCTTAACCAGCAGGAGATTAGATCAGAATAAACACGCTTGTTTACAGATGTGATTTATTTGATCTGTTTAAACCAGACGTTTGTTTCAGACTTCGACTCTGAGACTTCTGAAGTTCTGACACACAATTAATTGCATTTCCATCGATTTTGTGTTGTTTTCTCTCTATTTGTTTGTTTTTCGGTCCCTTTCATAATGATGAAAGGATCCTTTCCTCTTTCATTTCCAGAAACAGAAACTAGGGAAAAATAAACACTCACTTGATTTGGTTCCCATTTTCTTCTTTGCTGTTATTCATGAGTTACTTTTATGATTTATTTGCTGGAATATTTGTGAATGAGATTAATATCACACAGTGTCTCTGTCCCACAGCTGCAGGGGCTCGGTCTTGGGTGGACCCTCTCCTCGGGTGACTGTCTGTGAGGAGTGTGGTGTGTTCTCCCTGTGTCTGCGTGGGTTTCCTCCGGGTGACTGTCTGTGAGGAGTGTGGTGTGTTCTCCCTGTGTCTGCGTGGGTTTCCTCCGGGTGACTGTCTGTGAGGAGTGTGGTGTGTTGTGTGAGTGACTGGGTGAGTGTGTGAAACTGTCCACAGGTGTGAGTGTGTGAGAGAAGGGGTGAATATCCCTGATCAGGAAAGTGCACTTACAGAATATGAATGAATTAATAGGTGGATGAAAGGAAACATGTATCGGAATGTGTCTGAATGTGCATTAGATACTAGAGATGTTTCATATCATTGCTTTCAACAAAATGCTGAAGAGTGGCAGATTTTCAGGAGAAGGGAATAACTTTCTTACTTCCTGATGACGTTAGTGACCAGAGGAGAGGTTGAACCCAGGACCCCGAGACTCTGGAGCTTGGTGACAGTGATATTACTTGCCTGTCTCTCCTTTCTTGTGTTCAGTAGTCAGTTTTATTTGGACTGTATGGCTTTGTGCTCTCAGAGACTCTCAGTCAGACTGGGGACTACCAACCTCTTTTTTGGAGTTTTATTGTTAGTGACCGAGATCACATTTCCACACCGTGTCCCGTACGACTCCGGGACCCAGCTCGTCACATGCTTTTCTCATCTTCGATCAATCGCTGACCGTTCTCATCGTCCGATAAACTCTCAGCGACACTCACGACAGGTCGATTGACTCGGATTTTTAATCACCTCACGTGAACTCCACCTCTAAACATCATCGTCAGAGAGGAGGGGTCACTGCAGGTCGTTCCAGTCCGCCACCAAAGTGGCTATTAATTCAAATGTGCTGACCTTACAAAGGAAAACTGTCAGAAACTTTGTCAAATCTCCAAAGTATCCGACTCCCAAAAAAGCAGGGGATCAATTGAGCTGATGCAAGCTTTCTCTCTCTCTCTCTCTCTCTCTCTCTCTCTCTCTCTCTCTCTCTCTGGTGGTGGTGCTGTTGGAGGGTGTCATGCAGAGATAATGTGGTCATCTATCACAGTGATGAGTCTAAGTATTGGCTCCTCTTGACAGTGCCTTGAAGAATGAGAGGAGACTAAGGCAGGCTCCGCTGGACAAAGTAGAACAAACCCAAAGATGTCCACTCTAATACAGCCTCAATGGACTCTCCATGTCCCTTCATCTGTGGACACCTGCTCTTCTGGCTTTTTTTTTTTTTTCCAGAAACGAAAGATATTAATCAGGAGTTAGCCATCTTTGATGTAGTAACAGCTTCTACTCTTCTGGTCAGGATTTAAACCAGACTCTGAAACATTGTTGTGAGAATTTGGTGGAAACTTTGAGAAGTGATGATGTTGAAGAATCAGTGTGGCCGGAGTAGCTCATCCCAAAACTGTTACAAGGTGCTCAGTTTGTCCAGAGAACAATGTGAGGGAGCTTCAACTCCCTCTGGTTTATGTTTGACTTCAGAAAAGGCAAAGCTAGGCTCATGTGCAGCTGCTTTATAACCGTTTGGTGGTGGAGTGAAATGACCTGCAGTGACCCCTACTCCCTGATGATGATAATGATGTTTAGAAGTGAATTCAGCCACAGTGACACTGGAACCAAGCACCCTACAGCGCCCCCTGTTGATGACACCTATCTAAACTGGTAGAAACATGTACCGGGTTTTAAGAGTCTTGAACGAAACCAATTCAAGAACCTTATTTTGGAGCTACCAAGTCCTTCCCAGTGTTGGTGTTCAGCTAATGGCTAATGGGGTGGAACTTGATAATATTCTGTTTTGTGGTTTAAAAAATGTTTAAAAAAGGGTATTCACAATAAAAATCATTGTCAAATCCATGCTACAACATCTGCTCCAGAGCTGTGACTAAATCTTCAGCCTCTATTCAGTGCTTTATTTCATTCAGGCCATTCAGGGTCAAGCTTAATTAACAATCCAGGCTTTTTTTCCATTTTCCGTCTGAAAATACATTCCCAAATCTAGAGGCTATCTGCTCAGGCAGTGAATAAACTAGAGGCATTACCATGATTTATTTTTACAGAAAACCCTTCAAATTTGTTAAATAAACCATTTAGAGTCCTGAAATATATATGAAGTGGTCAAAAGCTTATGGAAACCACAATAAAATGTAGGCGCTTGTATTATTTAAAAAAAAAAAACATATAAAAAAAACTGAAGAGTTGATGAGTCCCATTAGTTTTTTCTTTTTAAACTTGCGTCTCCAGGGGTCTACTTTCGTCAGGTAAAATGTGGAGCTGATACCTCCGACTGATGTGAAGTTATTGAAGCTGGAGCAGACAGTGGACAGTAGCCTCTCCAAGTGTCTCTTTAGACCCCACGCTCTCCATCAGGAAAATGATGACTTTACTGCAGTAAAACAGTGTATAGATCTGGTCTGGACCTAATGTCAACATCGTAGTGATTTTCTTTACTTTCTGTGAGAAACTCGTCTCCTGTCCCTCACCAAGTGGCCACTGACCCCTCACCAAACAGTAACACCCTTAGTTATGGTGTGTTTTATTCTGATGAACTGAGTTTATCTCTGATGTTTACACTTGTTTCTCACAGAGTACAGTGTTCCTTTAAATGACTGATGTGTTAAAGGCGAGAGCTGCGCTCTGATTGGCTGTAGAGCGAGGCACCCTCCCCCACACCCCCTGCTGCATTTAAATGTCCTCAGTGAGGGAAAGGCAGCTAATAAAAGAAACATAAGCTTTGAAACATGTTTATTGACTTGATAATTGTTTGTGGAGCTTGTGGCTGTCAAACAGAACCGTTTGAGTCTCTCTCGCGGTGTCTGGGTCTGGGTCTGTTAGGCGCTGAAAACATATCCGCTCTGCTGCGTGTTTGTCCCACCTCCTTGGTGCACATCCCCATAACTCTGGCTCTGATTGGTCTACAGACTTGATTGGCATGTCGTTGGAACGCTGAGCACCTAAGATACGCGGCAGAAGGCAGAACATGGCGGCGCTCCATGGGGATCATATTTTAATTATTTTTTTGAAAATGTGTACTATTTTTTGGGATTTTTTTTGGTCAGTACTCTAGACACAAACATGAAGATTACTCACGAATGATTACTCAGATTTAGTCTCGTTTTGAAGGGGACTATCTAAGGTACGTGCTGCTGTGCTAACTGTGTGTGTGAGCCGCTTGTGGGCTCTTCAGGCTTCGAGAAGCAGCGGTTTGTCATTGATGAGGAAGAAACCTGAAGTTTGGGATATCTTATTCTTTCAGCTTTAATTCCTCAATCCATTTTAGCGTATAATGGCTTTTATCCCCGTGATCCTGAGGGTCGGATCGTTCGATTGGTGTATGATATGTACACATTACTCAAATATGGCGTCGTGAAAAATCTGAAAATCTGTCACTAATATTTTTTCATAACAATTTCCTGGCAAGGTATATTTCGACCAAAAATACTTATTTATCGAGTGAGATTATATATAAAATGATGAAATCAATGAAAAGCAGAGACTATAAGCTTTAATTTGGGCCCTTGATTGTGGACTTTGGGCCTGTAGTACCTGAGATGTACTGACGGATATAACAACGAGTTATTTTAAAAAAAAAAAATTGGCGCCTGCGACCAATCAGCGAAATATGAGGTTAAATAGTGTTTTTGCTTTTTTTTTTCCTGAAAGTGATTATCCGAAACAACCACTTATCCTGGTGCAATGTCTCCCGTAGAGGCTCTAATTTAAAGCCGTGTCTCTGACACGTTCCAGAGAGCAGTCAAAGTTCCTCTGACGGGAGACAGAGCTGTCATTACCCAGCTTTCATTGGGCTGTTATTAAGTGTCACAGGAGGGTAACACCAGCCGTCCCCAGCATAAATAAACAGAGGCTTTAAACACAGTGAAGCAAATACAAACTCAGTGTCTTCTTTATTGTGTATGGCTTAAATATTTATAACCCCTACCATAAACCATCATTACAGCACACACACAAGGTCCTGACCTCCACTCTATCACCACGAGTTTCTGGACACCTGCTGTAAGCATTATTTCTTCTGAGGCATCAGGCATTTGTTCCTGTTTGCTGCAGTAAGAGCTCCCTCTCGAAGACTTTTAGAACATTGTTGTAAATGTTTGATTGCACTCTCAATGCCATATGATTTGTTTTCGGTCATAAACACTGCTCGGGATTTTTGGAAAGGTTTGGGCTGAAGCTCCAGCACCTCAGAGTCGTCAGTGATGCACAGTAAACTGATAGCGTTATACAAGCCCTAACCCTGCTATTTATTGAAAAATAAACATATAAATAAATAATTTACATCCCAATAGCAGTCTGTAAATCAAACACATGAATCACACTGCAATAAATCATTTTCTATTCAGGCTGCAGGGCTGTTAAAAGCCTGTGTCCGGTCATAAAATGACTGTACTATGTAGTGTTTTTACCTTACAGTTATAGCTTGATAATCATTGAGATGCTTCACAGAGCCGTGAAAGAGAGAACAGAACCTCGGTCATTGCTGCTCCAGGCTCAGGACTACAGAAACTGCACTATGTAACTTCTAGAGGGTATTCAATCACCACCCTTCACTCCCACTTGCCCTTGATGTCAAATAAGTGCTGTTGAAATTAATTACACTCTGCAGCTGTAGGGGGAGCCTGTGAGCAAACAAACACCATGTATATATAAACAATGCATGTTACAAAGTTGCTCCCTTGTCTTCCATGTGCTCCTTTAGCACATGGTTCTGTTCTGTTTGGTTACAGTCTCCTCCCATGTCTCTACCATGCCTCCCATGCCTCCTTGTGTGACCCACCCTCTTGTTATCCTTCTCAGGTGTTCCTTGTCTGCGGTAGTGTGTGAATATATATATATATATATATCTCCTTGGTTTCCGCGCTCCCTTGTCTGAGTGTTTTACGTGTGTTACACCAGTGCCTGGCTCTTTCCTGTTTGTTCCTGTCCTAGTCCTGTTCAGTTTATTCTAGTTTGTGTTTCCACCTGAAAATAAACACCTTATCCGTGTTAATTTTCAGAGTACTTTCATGTGTTTTATTTATAAATATATATATATATATATATATATATATATTGGTAAGTGGATTGGAGACTCAAGTGTCTGTAGGTGTGAGTGAAGGGTGTTCCTGCCTTGCGTCTGTAAGTGCTAATCCAGTGCGGGATTATGGTGAGCCTGGAGTCTACCCGGAATCACTGGGCGCAAGGCGGGATCACATCCTGGAGGGTGACACACACTCACACATTCACTCACACCTACGGACACCTTTGAGTCGCCAATCCACCTACCAAAACATGTTTTTAACAAATAACATACTTTAAATACACTTTTTTTCCAAAGGGCAGTGATGTTAAACACATCGCGTGGATCCTGAGACCTTTTTATTTTAGTGAAATATCTCAACTCAAGACCAGATACGTGGCCAGCTGCAGAGCTCGATGCTGTGGGGGTTTAAACCCCTCTGGCCCACAGTTTGCATTGGACAAGGTGACCTCATGCTCATTCCATTACCAGGTGCTTTTCTGTGGGGATAATTAAAGCCGTGTCAGCGAGGGATACAGTGGCACCCGAACTTAGCTGAAAAATGTAATTATAAAGGCAACCTCCAAACGTTTAGACGTCTTAATAGCCGAATGTGATTGAAACCATTGATCCCACACTTCAGAAAGCTGTGAGGAGTAGAGCGGGGTCCTCAGCAGCGAAAGCACAGCGCTGTAAACGAGTGCGCTAATCTGTCTGAGAGCGTTAGCTCTGGTCTGAGGCAGAGATAAGCCTTTCGGAGGCGAGAGGAGGCAGATTGACACGAGGACGGCCCAGCTCCGAGCTGTCTGCCTGCTCTCTAGAGGAGCATGAGAGGCATCAGGAATCTATTACAAACCCTATTAAAGGCCCCCGAGCTGTCAATCACACACACAATCTAAGACCAGGAGATAGTGGCCTCAGCAAAATAATAAAAAAAAAAAAAAGTCAGACAGTGCTTTGTGTGGAAAGGTGTGTGTGTGTGGGGTGGGGGGTGGGGGTGTAGGTGCAGGCATATTTTTCTTTATTCATGTGATCTACACCCGTATGCAAGAGTTTGGACACCACTGTTCATACGATGCCCAATAGTTTGTGGACAGGTTTTATATATATATTCAACATCAGCCATCAAATCCTCACAGCAATGTTCCAGCATGTAGTCTTGACTTGGCGAAGAAGATGAGACTAAAATGAAGCAAAACGGACAGTAACTGTGAAGTAAATGGAGCAGAGGATCCACTGTAACCAGAGGCACCGAAACATTTGCAAAACAATGCCAACACTGCAGAGAAATGATGGTCAAATTGAAGGGGATTTTGACTAAATATAGCCCCTCTCCCTCCATTTCAAACCCCCACCACACACCCCCCACCCCCAGCCAAAATAATAAGTAAATATATAAATAAATAAGAGCTCCTCACTATCTCTAGCTGCAGAGTGCCAGTGGTGTTTATGGAGAGAGTGATGAAATTCACCCACAGTTTAAACTTTGCACAGTGAGACAATGGCAAACACTGAGAGTCTCTCGCAGCCACAATCCACAGGGAATTCTGTGCAAGTTTTCCTGACAATTTGCTGTAATTTGGCAGAAGCCGACGTTATGAGGAGTTGGCCGTGGAGAGATAGACGACTGGAGAGAGTGGGGACTAATTGAGGTGGACCAAAAACAAATAGCACCAAACTGCTCAGCTATGTCTTCCCACTGTGTTTTGTTTCTGTTTCTCATAACAGTAGTGTTGTGGCACAGATATATGTGTAAACCCACCTCGGAAAAATAAGGGAATCAGTTGCCTTGATATTTTAGATTATTAATGTATTATTTTAGTATATTAATATATTAATTTATAAATATCAAACATATTCACACACATCACTTTTAAGGATCTACTACTTTAATTACAGCTTGATACAACTCACAAATACATTAATTCTGTAAAGCCTGGCCCATGCTATAAGATCGGGCCGATTTTGAGGCCAATTCAGTTCTCCCAACAATTGCAAGAAGTTTCCTGATTTTAAATTGTAAACGATTCTCTTCCCAGATTCTCCTGTAATGTGTGGAGTCTATAATCCAATAGTTACTCCTCTGATCTTCTCCCAGTGCAGCCGGGGTTGCTCTGATTGTGAATCATAAATATAAATCATGTTCAATATTTACGACTCAGTGTACTGTAGTGTGGGTGGACTCCGACTCTCGGGAGTGAAGCGCCATGTTAACGTCAGCCTGAAAGACAATGAACCAATGAGAGTCGAGCTGGGCTTATTTCAACACCATCCACCATGTTTGTTCACATCCAGGATGTGTCTGAAACGAGCAGAGTGCTGTAACTGAGGCAGTGTTCTGAAGGACGAAGGTCTGTATTTAAAGCTTGTTTAAAATGCTGACTGTTTTTGCTCCAGTGTCTTCATGGTTGTAATCACTCTGGAAAGGGGGCGCTAGAGAACAGGAGGCCTGGCAATGTGCTGAAACATTGAATGATAAAGACTTGGTTACACCTTTATTTCAAACTGCTGCCTTGTGAGGGAGGAAGAGCGCAGGGTATCAGCTGCTGTCTGAATCGGACATGGCCCAAGCGTGAGAGAAATTCCCGCCTGCTCTCGGGACGTACTGTTCAAACTCCCACGAGGTTTTGAAGAGTAGAACTGTCTGTCGGTGTGTGTGATCGGAAAGTGTGTGGTGGTCATTCAGGACGGATCGTGTAGTGTGGGCACTTTGAGGACTAACAACGGTCAAGCACCAACACATCTGTGAAAAAATGTCTTTATGTGTGGAGTGTCTCATGTTTTCAACATCATTTAGGACTTTTAAAATCCTGTAGTGTGAGACAGGACATGGTAAAGAGTGACATAATGTTCCCCTTCATTCCCTCATATTACCTCATGGTGTCGATTAACACTGTAACTACAGATGAATCTAAAACTCCGTTCACTGGGTAAAGATACACGATTCCCTCCCACGCATACTTCACTGCAGTTGTCCTCTCAGAACCATACGCGGAATGTAGAAAAAATGTCAAGTATTTCACCACAACACCCGAGACCACCGAACCGTACCCGAGTTTCACTCCACATTCATAAATGATTACATTCAGTTGAAGAGTCGCTGCTTACTAATGGCATGCTTCACTCAATGACACAGACATCAGCTGATGAACTCTCACCTGACCATCAGATCAGTCCATTCAACAAAATCTGTTAAAGAAGGAAAACTATTGCATAGAGGAAGAGAACTAGTCCAGAGTCGGTGAGTCAACAAAGACCAAGACGAAAGAAGAAGCAGCAAACAACAGTGGAAGCCCATTTGCACCATTTAAGAAGTACAGCCATTTCACAAGTGTGAAAATAATCAGGGAGTTTTTCATAATTGACCGCCTCTAATAAGATGTTAGTTTTTATTATAAAGAGAGAGCACGTCATTGCTATACGACAGAAATATGACCTCGTCATGAAGCCTTTTTAAATAGATCGAAAGTCGTAATTGTGATTAAACGCTGAGATTTTATATTAAGTTAATATGTTGTTTTTTCTAGTCCTTCGCTGTAGGTTCACCCTGTTGCCCCAGTCACTGTTTTGCTTGTTTTGTTCTGTTTGCTTTTGTTTGTTTGTTTGTTTTTTGAATGTTTCTTTCTTTAATTTTTGTTTATTTTCTATTTTCACTTATTTCTTTTCTTAACAATAATAGCATTTATAAGAACGATGCATGCTGTTGTTTTTGTTGCTGTTGTTATTATTATCATTCCTTAGTGTTTCTTTTGTTCTGCACACCTGTGTTTATTGATGGTGACATGTAAATGGGTGAAGTGCCTGGCTCCGTGCCTTTGTAATAACTTGAATGTTTTTATTTTATTATTATAATTTAATGTGGTACTGAAAGTTTTAAATAGAATAAACAATGGAAAGTTTTATTCCTTGTTTGTTTTCTCATTTATGTTGTTTTTTGTTTCTTTTGGTTTGTTGAAGGTGATGTTGGTGGGACGCTGTCCAGTGGAGAGCTGATTGTATTTTGCAGTGGTTTGCAGAGATATCTAACTTCACTGAAGTGTTGTGGTCCTACTGCAGCAAAGGCTGTGTGTTGCGAGTGATTTATTTATTTTATAGTGTTTGGAAAGCTTCCACTGGACCTGGATTTTTGTATTCTTTGTTTTGTTAAGTCTTGAGGGCATTTGCCTCCATTGTGATATTTTTCTTTTTTTTATTGTCTCTAATAAATGTTAGTATTGTTTGCCCTCTACTGTTGCCGTTTCTGCTCATTCAGCTGAGGCCCATGTGAGTGGGGAAATGTACCCGAGTATATACAGGTGTGGGGTGGGTTATCAGTAGCACCTAGTAATTGTTTCAGGATAAATTAGACCACTCTGTTAAGGCTCAGTTATAGTCGAGCTTCAGAGTGTCATGCAGGACTGAAGGCTGAAGGTGCATGAACCTGAGCAAGTGGTGTGGGCGTTTATGCTTGACGCTAACGTTGGTGCAGTATCCTCTGAAAGGACAGGTGGCAGTACACTACGTAACCAGTGGAAATGGATGGCACACAATGAGTGCCAAATTACAAAAATCTGGAGCTGCACGTCCCGTGACTCCACATGGGGCCAGCACGCATGGGCAGGGGGCGCCGCAATTGTGTTACTTTTGGCGTACACACCGCCGCACCATTTCCAACGCATCAAGTATAAACCTAGCTTTACCTGTGTTACACATAAACAAATCAACGTATTAGAATTCCTCAATCCAGTCGCTTACTTTGAACATCAGGGCTTTGTATATGTAACATGTATCTCCTTGTTTGTGGATGTTTAGTTAACTACATCATTCAGACACAGCAACTGTCCTTCACACTATAACATTTCTGACAGTAGTAACACTGAAGACCTGATTATCGGGGGCTGGGAGGTGGGGGTGTATCAAGAAATCAAGTATGAGTGAATGGCCAGTGTAAGGATCTGACAAGGGCCACATTGATTTGCTCGGAGCGTCTCCAGAACTGAGTTTGGTAGGGTGTTCCCAGTGTGCAGTGGTCAGTACCGACCCAAATAGGACAGAGGAAAGATGAGCAGAGACAGAGTTATGGGTGTCCAAATCTCTTAAAGTGTGACTCTTAAAGCTGTTTAAAAACTGTGTCTAACCTCTGTAGAAAAAAAAAAAAAAAAAACATGGAGCAGCTGCAGATGAGGCTAATGTCACCAGAGCGCTGTGAAGCCTCCCAGCAGTGGGCTTTTGAGCAGTTGAATTCTGTGATGTGATGGAGCTCCACTGAACACCAGCAGCTGACTGCACTAATGCCATCAAATCCTCACTGCAGTGTTCCAGCATCAAGTACAAAGTGTTAGAAGCATAGAAGAGTAGAATCATTATTGCAGCAAAGCGGGACACACTTTATGATGATTATTATAATTATTAATGACGAAATGTTGGATGATCAGATGTCTACAGACCAGTCGGAAAAATAGAAACACAGAACTCCACAGAAATCTCAGGAGAAATATGATAACAGTGGAATATTAGAAATATAATCTATTTTATGATTAAATTTAGAATGCTTTCCTGTGCAATAATATTATTATGTGACAGTGTAAAAATACAGAGATACAGATCGACTGAGGACACTCACGGACCATTTGTGATTTTTATATTTCTGCATTTTAAAAGTAACCCAATTATGTAACCAAGAGAAAAGAAGATTTACCCTTCAATAATGTTCATTTCTGACTGATTAAATTACACGATTCAGTACATTGAATTGCTTTTTGAAGGGGGATTTTGTGTTAACATTTTAAAAGTGCAACTATATTGAGAAGAATATGGAGCACAGAAAGGGTATATTTTAAATCTATATCAGATATTTTATAGATGTTTTATATCCTGTGGCTAAAAGCCTGAGCAGCGCTGAGACATTGGGAGACATCTGAGACGAGGCGTAATCAGAGATTGTCCTGTTTCTGAGTTTGGACGAGAGGCGGATGATAATCACGGCAATTTAAAGGCAGATTTATTGCCTCTGACTGCGAATATTAATCACTTCAACTCTGTACTTTTGAAGGGGGCGCGAAAAAACGGTCAAAATTGGTGTGTGGCGATTTACGGCGCCATAAAGTTTGGTTCTGCAGGTGGCGGCGATAAACAAGCGATAATTTCTCCGTCCGCTCCCTGCGAGATTGTTACTGGAACGCTAATTTATCTAACAACGTGATTTATCATATTTAGCCACATCACTGTTTGCGTGTAGGCTGTCATTACTCATTACGGCCGGGACGAGCTGACGCTGAGATAATGGCAGTGACAGAGCAGCAACATTGCGGCAGATGAAGACTGATGACAGCTTTAAGCATTGGACATGGCACTCAGAACATGCTGGAGATTGGATCCCTAACCCCGCGCACCTACCATAAATTATCTCCCTGAAATGAAATGATTGATTCGCGGGCGATTGCAGCTCGCACCTGCAGCGGGCTTCGCTCTCCGGAGCTAACGCGAGCCTAGAGCAGCGTCCAAAGAGTAATACACTCGCATTTGAAGCAGATGGAGGCTGGACAAATGGAGGGAAAATGACCATGGCCTGAAAATTTAACCCCCTCAGTCTCTCGCTCTCAAAAGCAAGGGGTTCTGCCAGTGAGAGGGAGACCTAGTGACTAGCAGAACATCAGCCAAGGCTTAGGCATTCGAGTAAGAAGGAGTAAGAAAAGAAAACACATTATAAATACAATCCAATAAAATAAATACAGATATGTTCCAGGTAGGACCACTGGTCGGCTTATGGTTCAGATCATCCCCCTGGACCCTGAGGGACTCTGAAATTCAGAACCTCATGAA
Organism: Hoplias malabaricus; assembly: GCF_029633855.1. Classification (NCBI taxonomy): domain Eukaryota; kingdom Metazoa; phylum Chordata; class Actinopteri; order Characiformes; family Erythrinidae; genus Hoplias; species Hoplias malabaricus. The sequence goes on from NC_089820.1 coordinate 58,766,584, forward strand.
GAGACTTGTGAGGGGAAGCTCCAAGCTGGAAGAAAGTGGGCAGCCTTGCCCTTAAGCGAGGGAATGCCTCACAATATATGGAATGCAAATCGCCAAGCTGCACTATTAAAAATGAAGGTGCTACAAAGGATTCTTTGAGCAATGCCATAGAAGAACCACTTTTGGTTCCCTAAATCTTTTTTTTTTTTTTTTTTTTTTTTTTTTTTCAGAAATGTGTGAGTGTGAAGGATATTTTAAAAGTTTACCCAATCATATGGTTCTTAATCTGTTTAAAGCCAACATTCACAATCGTAATCAATTTATTTATTTTACAATATTCTGAAAATATTTTCTCACAGTTTGCTTGCTCTACTATCAGTCTGTGCACTCAAACCCTGACAACTGTGTTCATGAAGCCCTGAACACCAGCAGTTCATGAAGAAATATGCTAGATTTTGTCTCTCTTTCCCTCTATATCTCTCTTTGCTCACAACAGAGGCATCTGGAGTTTTTAGACAACGGAGAGACTCCAAACATTGAAAAGCACCAACCGAAATTAGGATATTGCTCCATAGGTGGGTGATATTGATTAGTTTTTGCTGTTTCGGATCACTGTAATGTAATTTTATAAGGTGTAAATGTTTCCAAACTCAGGAGACCGCTAACCTCATTAGCGACAGTGCTACAAATCTAAATAGCCCAAGTTACACATGAGTTTCTCAGAATTCAAATACTTACAGAAGAGATACACTTCAGCCACGTACAAACAACAGTCGTATTTTTCCCCACACCATTTCACAAAGATGCAGAGCTTCTGAACGTAAGCAAACCGGAGAGAACAGTGTTTCCCATCAACCGCAGACGTCCCCTTTAAGTGAGAGAGTTACCCTCATTAGAGAAGTCCATTTTCAAGTTCCATAGCTCCTTACATTCTAACACTAACTACAATGTAACCACACTATTAATCCAGGACTCCATCATTGTTATCTCATTGTTAAGGACTGAAGTGTAGACGCTGTTCTAGTTCAGTTGAAAGCCCCTTTAGAGAGGCTGTAAGTCTGGAGTGGGCAGTGGAGGGGCAGGTAAAGCTGTCTTCTTCCATCTATTCACTTCTCTCCATCCAGAGAGGCGTCAGAGGTGTGATGGCATTGAGCCTGTGGGAGGCGATGATGGGACATCAAAGTCAAGACTAGCCTGAACAGACAAAGGGAGAAAGAAAAGTGAGAGAGAGAGAGAGAGAGAGAGAGAGAGAGAGAGAGAGAGAGAGAGAGAGAGAGAGAGAGAAAATAGGATCTGTCAGCGAACTTCTGAAAGCCTGTCCACTCGGCTGTGTTTCTAACCTTGCATTACCTCGTCACTTCTGCTGATGCAACTACTTTTGCTTTGAATTCCTCAGGTGTTTCTGACTGAGGTCGGACTGTGGCCCTCGTTTTCTTCTCAGTCTGTCGCTAGGTGATCATTTAACGAACAGAGTATGGATGCAGTTCTTTAAAACCTTGATGTTGTTTCTTCTCTTGGTGAAGCTCTTTCAGTGGCTGCTACAAGGGGGCAGTACCGACCCCTGAATTTGAAATGTGTGCAATTGTCCACAGGGCGAGTGAGTGGCTAGGAGATACGCCTATGTCCATATGTGTGTGTGTGTGACTACGTGAGTGTGTGAAGTTGTCCCCAGGTGTGTGTGACTGGGTGAGTGTGTGAAACTGTCCCCAGGTGAGACTGACAGGGTGAGTGTGTGAAATCGTCCACAGGTGTGAGTGTGTGTGAGTGACTTGGAGAGTGTGTGTGAGTGACTGGGTGAGTGTGTGAAATTGTCCACAGGTGTGAGTGACTTGGTGAGTGTGTGAGTGACTGGGTGAGTGTGTGAAATTGTCCACAGGTGTGAGTGACTGGATGAGTGTGTGATGCCTTTTGATTGACTGCAAAGATTCCAGGTGCCACACCTATCTCAACCCTGATAAGGATGAAGTGGTTACAATAGATGAATGGATGAATGTTTGAAGTGATGTGTGTAATACGTTCAGACCGCTGTAACTCAAGAAAGATTTAAGCTGAAACGGAAGCACTTTCTTAATGCCATGTATTAAAAGCAACACAAGAGCAACCCTGGCTTTAACTTTAAGACGTGGACTTCTTGTGAAAGTTCGTCAGATTATAATTAATCTCGACAAAGCTTCTGTGAGGGCTGTCTAGAGTCTTGATCTCGTCAAGTGTCTTTGTCTGAGAGTCTTAACTCCCATAATCCCATCTCACTTACGTCCACAGAATCCTTTACTCCATTCTTTCTGACTCCGAACACGTCACTATCTTTTCTGCCGATGAACAGAAGGATTACATCATTTCCATCAGAGGAACGCTGTGAATGATTGATATTACTGTCCCCTCCAGAAGCACAGGGTTAATGAAGTTCAATGTGCGTTAACTCCAAGGCCCAGTGTCTTATGTCTTAGTTCTGAGTCCCTCTTTCTTAAATAATGGACAGTCCACAATGTCTTAAACCTCAACACACTCATCCTCATTCTGTCTTGTTAGAGACCAGCTCTTATTAAGAATGTCTAAAGGGGGACATGTACGTTTTGAGCATTTCTAATGACGTCTATTTGTTCATTCACTAAATCATTTATTTGCTTGGTGATTTGTAGAAGAGGGTTTCTCCAGTTAATTCTATTGGCAATAGCCATATGACTGAGGAACATACACCGAACACTGTTTCTATGTTTCTCTCCTGTGTACACTCTCAGAAAAACTGTCTATATCTCCAGGACTTATGTTTTATTGTCTTATTTCACACAGTTGTATAATGAAAGATTACAAAGATCCCCCTCTCCTTCTGAAGAAGATAATGTAATGAACCTTTAGGGAACACCACTGGACTTTAACACCACTGCTGGTGTTAAAACAGACATGTAAGAGTTTGAAGAAATATTTAAAGTTTTTTTTTTTTTTTTTTTTTTTTTTTTTTTTTTTATTCATGCTTTATTTTGTGCTTTTCACAACAAAGCAGTTTACAGAGATCCGGGTCCCAGCCTCCTATGAGCGAGCCAGGGGCAACAGTGGCAAGCTCCCTCAGCACACGAGGAAGAAACCTTGGAAGGAACCAAGACTCATACAGGGAACCCATCCTCCTCGGGTCGACACCGGAGACACAACAGAGAACAGAACAGAAGCAAAAGTGAACTGATGACAGATGAAGGGGTTATAGTAATATGAATGTAGTATATTAATGATATATGAGTCTGACGAAGGAGGAGGGGATCAGTGATTCTGTGGGAGGTAAAAGTAAGTGCAGAGATAATTTGAGATAAAACAGCATGGCCAAGCATGATAGTGTAGATGAGACAAGGCCAGGATCCTGTACAGGACACACAGGGTCAGGGGCTGGATCAGAGCAACACCTGGAGAGCAGCAGGAACAGGACTCTCTCTCAACGCATGAGAGACACAGGAGAAAGAAAACCAGACTAAGGGAACAAATAAAGAGGTTAGTAGGTTCATGGTAAAGAACAGGTTCTTCTGATTTAAACATATCAGGAGAAATAGTTCTTTATGGAAGCAAAAGTGGTTCTTTGGCATCACACATAGCGCTTTTCCACCAGCGTGGAATGGGCTCTGTTCCCTTTTGTGAACTAAATGTGGATGTGTCTGTGCATTTCCACTGATATAAACAGGTTTGTGAACCAGAAACTTTGTTTTTTTTTTTCAGCACAAACTGTGATGTTGTACATGGGTGAGTCGAGGTTCATGAATTCAAGAAAGACTGAGGCTCAAATAGAGTGTTATCCCCCAGTGGAGCTGGAAGAGGTCATTTACAACGTTTCACATAAATAAATAATAGGAAATATAACAGCAACATGCTCCTTTTGTGTGTGTTTCTGGGGCTGTGTTTGGCGTTGATCACAGCTACGGCTCTGTGTTGGTTACGTTTATGTTATATCTCACTCTGAGCTGACTCCACGGTGAACAAAGAATAAACAATGACCCTGTCATGACTCGGACAGTTTATTTCTGATGCTGTACTAAGCCACAGTCACGCCCCCTGCTGATGAAGTATTCCTGGTTCTTCTCTAAATTTGTAGAGATGCGAGCTGCTTCACTGGAAAGAACCAAAGTTTGAAGAATCAGGAACGAAACAAGTTCAAGAACCAGAGTCCTTTGCTGGAAAATGCAATTAAAGAACCTTTATTTTTAAGAGTGCACGCTGGTGTGGTATCAGAAAATAACATGGACATCCATGAAGGGTGAGCTATGTTTTGTACATGCTGTGTGAATTCTAAGAACAAGCTTTTACTGCCACACGTACAAATCAAAATTAACACAAGCCAACTTTCTTTCTTCAGGCAGAAAACCATCCTTCGAAAATGTATCAGATTCTCAAGACAGAAACAAAAAGCTGTTCAGAGAAGTATCTGATCACTCTTTTTATTCTGTTCCACCTTAAATCCTCTTTGTTTGCACAAGGCCTTTGGAAACTGAAAGCAGGAGCTCAAAATCTTTAAAAACCTTGGCATGAATCACAAAACAGGTCAGTTCTGGAGCTATGGTCTCATGAAGAAGAGTCAAGAGCTCCTTGTTTTCTCCTCTGTTCTCCTCTGCATCTCCTGATGCCCTTCAGACTTTATCACATGAAGGAAATCTGATCATTGTTTAAGGTCAAACACTAAATGTAATAAAAGCTTTTGTTAAGAAGACACATTAGTAATGGAGCATCCCACAGGATTAACCTCTTTGAAAAATCCTCTCGCTGCAAAAGCCTCTCTTGTTCAGTGAAATCTGATTAAATCTAGTCAATATTTTTGGTAATTTACATCATGAGATTAAACATAAGAATAACACCCGCCCCCCCTTCTACTGACACTCACTAGCCACTTTATCAGAAACAACCCCCCCCCCCCCCCCCCCTTCTACTGACACTCACTGGCCACTTTATCAGAAACACCCCCCTCTTCTGACACTCACTGGCCACTTTATCAGAAACACCCCCCTTCTACTGACACTCACTGGCCACTTTATCAGAAACAGCATAAATGATGAATTTGCAAATCTTCCAATCTTTGTGTGTCTGACTGGACAAAGCTGGGATTTGATGTAAACACAGCATTGTTTGTTGAAGCAATAGAGTGAAAAGTGAAAGAACATGGTCAGACAGAAGCAATGGAGCGATGGTAGCATCAGAATAAAGGATTTATAGCTGGTTTGAGCATGAGGCCGCAGACGCTGTAAACAAGGAGACTGTAATTGTAATTCCACCCGTACAAGCACTTCATATCTGTCATATCTAATTGACCTGTTCACAAATTACTCTCTGGCACGTTCTCTATCCTCCTAACGAATCTCATTATCGGACTCGGCTCTAATCCACGCTATCAATCACTCTCATTTACCGGCGTGACAGCCACATCATTAATTTATACCCGAAGCATCCCCGGTTTTTAAAAACACTCACAAATTAAACAATACATCAAAAGGCAGTCACTGAGATGCAGTGCTTTATCACTGGGTTGATTATAAAGTGTTTGCAGTTCTACAGAATATGAAGTTAATGACTCTGTTTCTATTCCGACAAACACAGCTCCTTGTGTTTCTCACTGCTGCTGGACGTCGCTGGAGTGTGTTTATGTTATTAATGTCATTTTGGTTTGTGCGTGGATTATTAAACACTGAAAAGAAGCAGATCCTGCATAATGTGCTAGATTAAATTATAGGTTTCTGTATGTGTGTGTGTGTGTGTGTGTGTGTGTGTGTGTGTGTGTGGCAGGGAAACACTGGTTTACTTGTACTGCCTCAGATCCAGCCCCCAGACATCAAGGAATTCTGAAAAAAGAAGGACTCTTCAACCTGGAGGAACAGGGAGGCCTTGCCCTTAAGCGAGGGAATGCCTTGTACCCTCAGGAACCGGAACGCACATTCTCCAGAGACCACCATCAACTTTGTGTGTGTGAACAGGTCTGGGCTGCGTCACAACTGGTCCACAAGCTGAAGGGAAGTAGTTTAAGGTTTGACTTCAATAAAAATATGTTAATATTTATTATTATTATAATCTTCAATTACTAATGTTTCTTTAAAAATCGTAATGCCTCTTGTTTGATCAGAGGAGGATGGTCCCCTATGAGTCTTGGTTCCTCCCAAGGGTTTCTTCTTCTCGAGGGAGTTTTCCCTGTCATTGTTGCCTTTGTCTTGGGGCTTTCTGATCCACATTCTGTTCTGAGACAGATTCGAGTCCCGCTCCAGGTAACCTTTTTTTAACCTTTATTATATCCTCAATTTTTTATTAATTCAATTTAAACAAGACACAGATTTTGACAATGAATATTTAATTGAATGAAATTTTAAATGAGAAGTAGTCAATTTGTATTTTATGTTGTGTCACGCTTCTCTGGGCGGACTGACGGAGGCGGATGCACTTGCTAAAACACAGTAACTTTTATTTACAATACAATATAACCATACAAAGACAGACTAAGATAACTAGAGATAATACTTAAACAAAGAAAGACTGAGACAGAGAAACTTGGAAACATTGATTTGGACAGAGAAAGGGAACTGGACTGACAGGGAACTGGACAGAGAAACCTAGGTAGAGGGAGCTAAACATACAGAGAGAGAGAGACAGACTAACCTTAGACATAGAGCTAAATAGACACCTGAACTTCTAGAACTAAACAGACAAAGAAAGCTAAACAGACTAAACTTGAACATAGACATAAACAGAGTAAACACACAAACAGACAAAGAGACAAAAGAGATACACAGACTGACTTGGAGGGCATGAGAAATAGACAATACAGACAGACCGGAGAGCACAAAACAAAGGTGAAATGTCCAACCAGGGGAAGTGAAAGAAGGGGACTTAAATACAAAACACAGAAACAAGACGCACTTGAGACAGATAACGAGGGGGCAGGGTAACAAATGAGATACAGACAAGGAGGTGGAACTAGGGCAACAACAAACAGAGCCATGTGCTGAGAAAGCACATGGCAGGGAAAACAGACATGACAGGACGAGGACGTGACATGTTGTGTGTATATTATAGTGAGGTCATCAAAGGGGGGACAATGAGGCAATCTTTATTTGAGCACTTAATGGCATCTAAAAAAACAAAAACCAGGGAACTAGCATCAGTCTGGGCCTGTGTTACGACCTGATGTCTGGAGGGTTAATAATGCTCCGCCAGTGGAGACACCCCCCCCCCCCCCCCCCCCGAATTAACCCTTAAAACAGTTCAAACTAGTCAGGTGAACACAGAGCATGCTGTTAGCCCCCAGCCCCTCCCTCACTCAGCACTGCCTCAGTGTTTACATAGAAATGTGTAGAATCGAATAAAAGGTAATAGCACATAGATATTCGTTCATTCCCTCTGAAGAGTCTCAGTGTCTCTAACACACTTCGTTATTTAGAGCCCACTCTGTGATGAAAGAAAAGAGGGAAAGTTAATTGGAAAGCGTTCATTAACCTTTGATTCCTCTGCACTCTCCACAAAGACTCTTTTCCAGCTTGTTGCTCTTCGGCGCTGATGAATTAAGCTCAGATTGATTCCACTGGGCTTTTATTTTCTTTTATTTTTATTTCTCTAATCACTGAAGAGGAGGCTTTAAAAACAACGAGCACATTGCTCAGTTCCTTCTGTGGAATTTGACACAAATTCATTGCTTTTTTTTATTTACAAAGAAATGAATAACTTGCCCTTTCAGCTGTTTTTATCCAGGTGAAGTGATGCATTAAATATCAACAAACAAAAAAAGATAAATAAATAAATGTCTCATTGAAGAGGCAGGTGCACAGGTAAAATATATTATTTCCAACTGTTTATTTATTAGTTTGATTGTTTATTCTTAGTGCTGTATGATTTCTCTCAAATAAGTTTTAAAAATAATGCAGAAAAAAAATCAGGTCAGAGTTTAGATCACTTTTTTAAAGTCAGTGTTATGACACCTTTAAAATGGGTCTGTTATATCTGAATAATCTTCACTAAATATTTGTTGGATTAATGATTATTACTACATTATTAATAAGTTACTAAGACTTAAATAAGCATTTTTTTTTTATTATTTTATGTGTAAACAAACTAATAAATATTAAGAAGCCAGTATCTGAAATGGCTTATTACTTATTAAAATCTCATGGCTTATTACTTTGTTATTATTAAAGAGTAATGACATTTTTATTAAGCTGTTTTGGATCATAAACAATAAAGGTTTCAGTAGGTTTCACTGTAGTTTGTTTCCCAAATGTCACACAGTTTAGATATCGTTATAACATTGTAAACCCATCACTGATTCGTTGTTTACACTGCATGTTTAATTTTAGAAGTTGCCACAAAACCGAGACGCCATGTTCATTTCCAGCTGCTGGCTTAATAACACTTATTTGCATTAGTTACATTAGAAATGTGATCTTGGGAAATGCTGACTGTTCCCTTGTATTATAGTGTATTAATAAACAGTCAGCGGTCACCAGTGATTGGGTTATTAAAGATTATTATAGCATCGATGTATGTAAACTGTCTCATAACTGTACTGAATATTAACCCAGTTTTAGACATTGTTTATGCATTTTAAACAAGTGCAAAGATCTTATCCTTTGGGAGATATTATTGTTTGTGAGATTAGATCGATCTAAATCCTGGAATCTTTCTTCTGAAGCTCTGAATTTGAGCCAAACTGAGAGCCTCTGAAGGCCATTGATTATAATTAAGCTTTTGGACAAACATTCCTTCCCTCATGGTGTCAGCATATCAATAAAAAGACTCAGCGTCTGGACAAATAGTCCAGGAACCTCTCACAGCGTCCAGTCCAATAATCAACTAATCTCCTTAACACTCCGGTATTGAGTGCGTCAGTCCAAAGGAACGGTGTTGAGGCTTCATTCAGATGCTTTCTTATTTAAAAAAACAACTAAATAAAGAGTCCAGGGTTGTTATTGGTTTGTTTTAAATTGGAGGAGAAAATACTTCATTGGAAATGGTTCTTCTCCAGGAGATCTCACCTATAAAAGTATTTTCAAGTAGTTCTTCAAAGACGTCAATACAGAATAAATAACAAAAGACATACACAAATATTGACATACACATTGTGTATAAAAGTGAAAAGACATATACTTTGTTCAGCCTTTCTATAATATGTATTATTTTTAAAGTGCTTTTTTCTTTTAGAAACATTTATGTCTAAAATATATATATATATATATAAATACTTTAAAGCCCTATTGGAATGGAGGTGTTTCTCAGAGACATTTATGTCTAAAATATATATATATATAAATACTTTAAAGCCCTATTGGAATGGAGGTGTTTCTCAGAGACATTTGTATTTGTCCACTGTCCGCACCTCTTCAGTGACGGTACTAAAACCACTGATCCACTGATGGATGAGCGAGCTTCCCAAGATGCCCTGTAGCCCTCAGGACCTCACCGGCAGCACCTTGTGGGCATTTTCACTTCCAGAAGAAGGCAGGCAGACTCTCCCTAATAGGCTTATTTCAGACAATGACAATGGTACTTTCTGCTTAGCTTTTGTCACACAGGGGCAGCGCAGTACAGCACCCGTGGGTTCTCAGCGCACTTTTACAGGGGTAAAGACAACTGCTTCACTGTCAGCAATCTTCAGCTCTCATCTGCAGGAGCATCCAAACCCAAGGTAACCTCAGGGTTTTGTACCTGATGTTCTGTGTGAATTGGAACCAACTCTACACCTCCATCAAAAAAAAAAAAAAAAAAAAAAAAAAACTTCTTTTGACCTTGTTCTTTTTATTTTATTATTTTTATTATTATTATTTTTTTAATACACAGAAAAGCCCAGAGATATGAACCTGAATGGGACTTAAATGAGCACAATGCTGAGTTTATGGAAGAACAGTATGTAATTGCGCCTGTAATATTCTCAAGACAAGAAGGACAATATCAAGAGACATGGCATATTCAGACGGAAGTAAAATCACAGAGGAGCCCTGGTAAAACAAAAATGTCTAATTTGGTCTCAAATGGTCTAAATGAAATCTGAATGTATTTTAAATTTAAAATACAAAGCTGAAAGTTTTTTTTTAATCTGCTGCTTATTGAAACATGATTGTGTTTCTCTTTCCTAGGAATAAGTGATTATTTTGGTGTTGTGCTGCACTTAATTTCATTTTTATTGTCCTCTTTTTCAGGTTTCAGTGTTGAGTCCTGTATCTTGCGGCGTCTTTCTCCAGTGGTCTCTGGATTCTAATCCTGTCTCTGCTGTTGAGGATGTGTTCTTTAAACAAGTCGACAAAGCACTTTTGTAAATGGCTTTGGAGAGGAGCGTGTTCTAAAGGCTGTAAACCAAAATGTAGAACATTGGGATATTTCAGGACGAGAATACAGGCACATAATAAAGTGAATCCAATAAAATAAGAGTGGAAGAGAGGGAAAATGGAAATAAGACAAGAACAATATCTTTGAGAGTTAAAGAGCTGAAAAAAAAATAAATAAAAAAAGATCATTGTCCTCAATTTTGCAGAAAAATATTGAGGAAGCAGGCTCCCAAGGCTATGCTGGGGGTTGGGTATTGGATAACGCTTGGTCATGATGACAGATTAGAGCCCCTGAGTTTGCCACTTTTCCAGGACCATGTGTTATCCAGGACAGTGTATGTTAGTGTGTGTGTGTGTGTCCTCCAGTGGTTCTTGGCCTCTCTGAGACTCCTGGGAAATGAACTCATGAATGTTAAAGATGCTGAGTTATTAGCGCTCTGTGGCCTGGCCTCCTCTCACTCTCTGGAGCTTTGCTGGATTCGGGTCTCTCTTCAGCTCGACTCTGCTGCTGCAGGGGGCTGTGTTTTATTTTTTTTCTGCAGTGTTTTAGAGAACGAGGCTAAAAGGGACAACAGCAAAACTGCGGCAAAGTCAGCTGCTGATTCTGAGGACTTCACACACATCTGAGAAAACGATGCTCCTCCAGAGTTTCTACTGGAGTGAACAGCTTTAATCAGGAGTGTGTTCGCTGTTTGGCTGCAGTTAGTGTCTATACTCTTCTGAGAAGCATCTACACCAGATAGTTGCAGATTTGATGGCATTCAGCCCCATTAACATTAGTGAGGTTCGGGGTTGATGATGGATGATGATGGATGAAGTTCAGGGTCAAAACACCAGTCCAACTCATACCAACATTACTAAAGTGTGCTCCATTGCTCCAGAGAATAAAGCCCTACAAAGTTTGAGGGCTTTATACACCTCCGGCACACACGTGGCATTGAGCATTGTGAACTAAGGCTCATGTGCAGCTTCTCCAGTGTCTCATTTGATTAAAAATCATCTCATTCTTTTTAAATAGTGACTATACACACTCTGTCCATCACACAGTACTTTTAAGTCCACAGTGGCTATATTTGTACTTATTAACGACCAAATAAGAGTAATTTAAAAATAATGTTGCTGTGAATATCTTTGTGAGGCCACAGCGCAGAGACACAGTTCAAACACCTTCTGAATCCATAGAGTCTGCTCTGTCAACTCCATCTCATCCCCAGACCCTACACCCCTCACATCCAGAGTTATGAGGCTATGAATTGGGCCTGAGACACTGAGACACATTTTGTTCCGTATGAAACGAACCGACGGTCACTCAGGACCGACGGCGTGCTTTCACAGAGAGATGAGGAGTTTGTAAAAGCAGAGTTTGAGCAAGTGATCTCTGTCCACAGCTCTGGGTCAAATGGGGCTCGGTCCAGAGAGAGCAGAGACTGTTCCAAACAGTGCGAAAAGAACCAGATGGAGATCAGATGCAGTTACAGGGTGTTTAAGAAGATCTGAACAGTCCAGAACAGCCCTCAATCCCCAGAGGGTTAGCGAAGACACAACAGCACTTTTTGTTCAATTATTCATAGCGCTTGTGTGCTAGAGCTGTGAGTTTGTGAAGGTGTATTGTTTTCTGTAGAGCCCTGAGTTCTTTCACTGAGTGAGTCCTCAGTCGTGGTGACATTGGAGAAAAGCTCGTCCTCATAAAACCCTCATTTACAAAGTTTATCTGCGATTAGTCCATTAGCTAAATTACCTAGGCAAGCAGCTGATTTACAAATGCGTTCCCTTCAATCTCCGGCGCAGCATGAGACGCCACAAACCGAGAGAGAGAGAGAGAGAGAGAGAGAGAGAGAGAGAGAGAGAAAGAGAGAGAGACAGAGAGAGAAGCGCTCGTGCGTTTAAATGGGACCTGAGGGAAAGATTACTGAGAGTAAGAAGAGATGAGTTGACAAAGAAAGAGAAGAACTGCTAATGATAATCTCTTTATACTCCACACCTTCATAAACACATCACAAGTATCAGCAGCAGCAGTCAAGAACAATCCCAAACCCACTCTTCACACACTCAGAAAATAAATAAATAAATAAAGATATGGTAGAGGTACATTATTGTCACTAAAGGTACAAACAGTGTAGTGTATCTTTAAAGGTACAGCAGTGGTGTTAGAGTCCTGTTGTGTTCCCTAAAGGTTCATTACATTCTCTTCTCCAGAAGGAGAGGTGGATCTCTGTAATCTTTCATTATACAACTGTGGAGAATAAAAGAACACAATAAAAGTCCTGGAGATGATATTCTGAGTATGAAATCTACAATTATAGTAGAATAAGTTGTTCCCTGTATAGTAGAATAAGTAGAATAATTTGGACCCTTGATGATACCACCTCAGTGACAGTTTTTCTAACAGTGAGGGACCTTACAGCTCTTTTTTTTTTGTTTTCCTTTACTGTGATTTTACATTCACACACTGCCAGGACACTACATTTACACAGTGGACACATTACATCTTCCATGAGTAAAATGTGTATGAACTAGTCCCGACAATCAGTGGGCTTTATTTTTATTTTCTCCAGGACCAAGTTGCTACATAAACAATTCATGCATGACTAAAGTGGTGCACAAGTACAAACACACACTTTAAACATAAAGGTGACATGAAGGATGCCATAGAACCACCACTTTTGGTTCCATACAGAACCGTGTTTAGACTGTAAAAAAATACAACGTTAAAAAATGGTCAAATGTCTGGCAGCAAAAGTTGCCAAACAGTCCTCATAAAATTACAATAAAATACTATATGTAATTTAACAATTTATTACTGTAAAATCACAACCTTTCGCTGTATATATTCTTTGTAATTTTACAGCCAAATTGTAGAAAAATTATGAGATTTCATCATTAAAATACATTATTAAAATGTAATAAAATTCAGGAAATACTGCAAAAATACATTTAGGGTCTGTAATTTGAAAGTTATTCAGTCAATCTACAACAAGAATCTGTCAAATTACAAGCTTTTTGAATTAAAAGAACAAACATTACTATCTTTTAAATCTTATTACACATTTTATTAACAGAACTTCACTGGTCAATAAATGTCCTTATCCTATAAATGTACAGAGCATAACCGTTAAATGTTGGTTCATGTGCCTACTAAATATTATGATGTACTGTTTATCCATGAGATCTCATTATTATAGCACTGGAGGTTTCTGGTTAAATACAGTAAAAAGATGTAAATTTACATGAACTTAACCCTATATAAGCGTCTGTTGTTTAGAGATCCAATTTTTATTTTTCAATATATTTTCAGAAATGTTAAATTATCTAACAATCATATACAATTAAAACAAACTAGTATAATGTAAAAATAACAGAAATCTTACAATACATTCCTTTACAGGTTATATTGTTCTATATATAAGACAAGTATCAATACACTTAGTTATTTGAACATTTTGCAGAATCACCTTTTTTAACTTCAGCATAGAATGGTATACTTTAATTTTACATAAATACACAGGAAATAATACACTAGTGCTTTCTTATTATTATTATTTTTTTTTTTTTTTGTGAAGCCATTAACCAATACAAATGCTCAATACAGTCATTTATTTTGACATTTGAATTTCAACCATTATGACAACTGAGGGATTTAAAATGAGTTAATACAAAGCACAAGGGCCAGTCACATCAGCTTATACTGAAACAGTCCTTAAAAAGGGCCTCCATACAGTTCTTTTAGACAGTGATTCTCAACCTTGGTCCTGGAGGCACCCTGCTCTGCACATTTTAGTGGATTTCCTTCATTCGTATCAGCATTTGCAGCCAGGACCAAAGAGTACCAATTGGCCGTACTCTCTCTAGGTGGGTAGATGGTGCTCTCCCCACAGCACCGCTGAGCAGTTGGTTGGCACCGGCGTCTGTTGATAGCACTTTCCTGTCTAGTGTGTTTATCTGCTTGGTGACGTTGCACTAGTAGCTGTTCAAAAAAAGGCAGTAGCAGAGTTGTATCTGAGGAGGCATACATCGATATTCACCCACATGTCCACAGCAACGTGTGTGATAGGGAACTCCTAGCAGATGGGTTGGGCAAATAGCCAGTCTAAATTGGGGTAAAAAGAAGAGAAGACAATTCCATAACTCCAGGCTTTGAACACTGTGGACAGGTTCTCCCAGTCTTGTTAGCCATCATTAAACCAGTGGCCACTGCTTCATCTGTAAGGAGAAAAACAAATGTTAATAATTTTACACTGCAATTAGTTTACACTAATTGACATTGTGCACATGTTTAAAACCAATTTAGCATGCATATCAACATAATATTAAATCCAAAAATCTGAAACCATGATAACCCTAAATATACACTTTTGGAAAGATTCTGGTTTACAAGTGCTGGTTGATCTTTAGACATGTGGACCAATTCTGGCATTAATGTTTGTTCAGTTAGAAGTAGTACACATTCACCACTGTAATTTGAAAGGCATCATCTGTTTCCACCTTTTCAGTGCTTTTTAGGGAAAGTCCAGTGTACCTTTTAGGGTAGGGTGTCTTTAATCATGTACATGTCATATACTACTATGCTTCATCTTTATTTATTTTATTGAGATGACTGCATGAGAAGTCAACATTTTTATGTTTACTGTATTTGGACAAGCTACTAAAATACTTGTGACAAAGTTGGTACATATTCACGTATTTCTGAATATAATGTTGTTGTTTTTTTAATACTAAACTCTTAAAATGTACCAATAAGTTTGGCCACAACTGTATGAGCTAGATCTGGACCATACCTTTTAAGCATATGCTCACTTTTATGTGGGCCATATATGAAATACAGCTAAGTCTTACAGATTTTACTGAGCTTTATCTGAATAGCTGTTTAGACCTTTCTTTCTGACCCCTTTTTCTTGATTTCTATTTGATATGTGACCCGGTAGTCATGTAGACCCATATGCTAATCAGCTCTGCAAATATATCTAGTAAAACCTTAAGCTGCAGGTTAGCCAGAAATCAAGAAAAGCAGGTAGATAATTTTGTTTTTCAATGATTTCAGACCAGGTTAGACTGAATCTTACTATATTGGCAGATCACCCTTACAACACTGCTATATCACACTCCTAAGCCATAATCTATATTCTTATTTGTGTGAACACAACCAAAAACCAATTTACCTTGATGACATCCCCTTGCTTGTAAGAATATTTTGAAAGTGTGGGAGAAGGTGAAGTGCATTCCTGATGACTGGGTTAAATTGGGGTTTTCCAAACAGGGACAGACACAAGATTTCAGATGGTCGGACCCGGGTGCACCGGGACCCGTCACATCCATTTTTCTGACCTCTTGCACTCATCCTTCCGTTTTTATCCCTCATTCAATATCCCTCCATTCATTTGAATAGGTGACAGCTAGAGTGCGTAATGTCACTGCACTCTAGCTTCTCTGCCCGAAAACTGTTTTTTTTTTCACTTTTTAGCCGAACAATTCGCCATAACTTCCTTATAGTTTCACCTAGAAACTTGTCCCTTCTAGCACCTGTAAATTTGAACATTTTTGAAAATAAGGTTCTTATGTTTTTGTTCTGCACTAAGGAGGGTTTCGCCCCCCTAGAGTTCAATGTATTTTTAGAGCGGCTCAGAGTGTGGTTTCTAAATTTTTCTCTTGTTTTTAACTTGTCATAACACATTCAATTCACACTCAAGCTGCAGATTTTTCCTGACAAACCAGGGACAGAAATGACAGGAGGGAAGAATGGTGTTAAAAAATGTATTTAAGTATGGTTCCCCAAAATATGTCAAAAAGCTATACAAACTTCACAAGGATATCACTATTACATTTTTACCATATTTCACTTTTATTGTTTACTGCTAACTCATTTTGTTAACGTTATACAATAAATCATCTCAAAACTACAAACTAATTATGTTGCACCTGCTGCTTTAAGCAGCGGCACAATATATTGTTCTTCTATTTTTCAGTATTCTTATTATTCCATGTTTTCTTGTCCGCTTAACTCGTCTCGCAGTTTTCGAGCTATCGACTCTGTTCCACCTGGAAATCGTGCTTCTTATAGCGAATGATGTGGGCTTGTATACAGCTTTCTGATACCTGCACTCGTTCGCCTGATACACTCGATTTTCTCTCCATTTTTCCCTAGTCATTTCTATGGAGTTAATTTTCAAAGTGCTCTAACTCTGTCAATTTTCAAGCTACGGACACAAGATTTCAGATGGTCGGACCCAGGTGCACCAGGACCCGTCACATCCATTTTCGGACCTCTTGCACTCATCCTTCCATTTATATCCTCCCTTCAAAATCCCTCCATTCATTTGAATGGGTGACAGCTAATGTGCGTGATGTCACCGCACTCTAGCTTCTCTGCCCGAAAACTGTTTTTTCACTTTTTAGCCAAACAATTCGCCATAACTTCCTGATAGTTTCACCTAGAAACTTGTCCCTTCTAGCACCTGTAAATTTGAACATTTTTGAAAATACGTTTTTTTAAGTTTTTGTTCGGCACTAGGGAGGGTTTTGGCTCCCATAGAGTTCAATGTAGTTTTAGAGCGGCTCAGAGTGTGGTTCCTAAATTTATCTCCTGTTTTTAACTCATCACAACACGTTCAATTCAATTCAATTCAACTCAATCTGCAGATTTTGTATACCAAATCGTTCCCCAGACACTACTTGTCACAACGGTATATACCGTTAAGTGATTTGGGAAAATCTTTCTGAGCTATAAGCATTTGTTCGGAGGGTGGGTATGCTCCAATAGGAATGCATTGAAATGCTTTTTTTTTTTTTTTTTTTTTCAATTTTTAGCTGAACATTTCTCCATAACTTCCTTATACTTTCACCTACAGACTCCATTTAAATGTTAAATGGCAGATAAATGTCCCCTTTCTCACACATGTAAGTCATTTGAGGATACTTTTTTTGAGTTATGAATTTTTGTTCCACACTTGGGAGGGTTTCACTCCCATAGAGCTCAATGTATTTTAAGAGCGGGTTGGAACGCAGAATTTCAAAATTTTGCCTGTGTTTAACTCTTCATTACACCATCAATTATCGCTCAAAGTGGAGTTTTTTTTTTACACCATTTCGATCGCCAGACTTTCCTTGTCGCTACAGTATGTTTTGTTCATTTTTGGCCCTGGAAAAATTTTTGAGCTACAGGAGGCTTTTTGGAATATAATTCAGTAAAATAACTGAGCTAATTTTGCAATTTACCACCTATTTTAAAGAAAATATTAACAGATTACTGAACAGTTTGACATTATTAAATTATATGATTTCCTAAACCTAAACATTTGAATGAATATATGCTAGTTTTTTTTTTATTTATTTATTTATTTTTATTATTATTATTATTGTATTCCCAGTGGGTATTTCTTTGTGTGCATATAAAAGACCAGTGCATTGCTATAAATATATATATATATATATATATATATATAATCTACATAGATATTAAAATCATGTCCTTTTTGGATTGTTAGATTAACATCTTGAAGTTGTGGAACATTCTTTCTTTGGGCAGCTGATGAATTAAAGTTGGTGGGTGACTTGTTAACCCATCAGAGCCCAGACCCTGTTTACATTAAATGACAAAAAGGAGTATAAAACAGAACAAATGAGCTGTTCATTATGACCTTTTCTTATTGTGTCAAAGGGGTCACATAGCATATTCTGAAGCTATTTTCAGGTTCAAATCCTTATGTGACATGTTAACCATTTTGCTTCATTTCAGTTTGTGACAGATGTCATCATGGGCATAGTCTTATTGGGTAAAGGAACTTTTTGTCACTACTGTCCTGTAAGACCAACGTAATTTATTTACTCAATAGGGTATTTAGCCCCATAAATGCTTCACACTGAAGGGATTTACACATTTTTGAGGGGCACTTGTTGACAAAAAAAAGCATTAAACCTAATCAACTCACCTTAAAGAGTTACAGTTTAGTCACACTGAAGAATAAATATAAATGTTCTGCTTCTGCATTTAAACTTTTATTGCTTTTATTTCTAACTATATTTTTCATTAAGTGTACTTAATTTGCACACCATCAAATACTTACTACATATAAATATACATAAATGTCAGTGAATCTTTGTGTAATTTATATAGCTCTTTGTTTAGGGGGAATTTATAGTGAAACAAAGCTCTGTTTTAATGAGTGAGTGAGTAGTTGTGTATTTAACATATTTTACAGCTGGTTTGGTAACTAATGTATTAATTTGTATTGTATTGAATTTGAGAGAGGTAACATAACAGATATTTTACTTAAAAAACATAATTCTAGGTTTGATCAAATGCAGAAGCTACTGTTTTTGATTGAATGCCATTTATTTGAAATGGAACTTAACATTGGCTGTTTCCAAACAGCCCGTTTATAATAATAAACATAATAATAATAATAATACTAAGTTGATTTTACTGAAGTATAGCATGTTCGAATTCGCGCATGCGCTTTTGGCATGATACAAGACACGATACCCGCTGTTTTTTAATGGAGACGTTAGAAGCAAAGAAGGAGGCAGCGAGAAGACGTTTGTAGCAGTTGTGGAGGCACAGCTTGGCCGAGCTGTCACCAGAGTAATGTAAGTTATTGCCCGTTTTTTTTTTTTTTTTATATTTGTGAAAATATACTGATCTGTGTGCGTTTTTGTAGGTTGAATTATTGCTCAAAGTGTTAGTCATTTTCATAAGGAAAAAGTCGTCCATGTTAGTTTACATTAAATTAGCTTGCGATGATTAACGTTAATCTCAAGCAGCTTGCTTCAGTGAGTTACTTAATTAAACTTTAAACACTGTCGCTAGGCCGGTTTGTATGCTGGTTGTGATAAATGGTAAGACCGTTTTATAAGTTGTTTATTGACTTTAGCATGAGTCACTCTGTCGAAGCATGTCTGAACGTAAATCCCGCATGTTCCCGGTGCTCCATCTGTCTTTTTTTTAGGGCTGTTGTAGGAACTCAAAGCTAGTCCATTTTTAAAGTTACTGTTTTCCACTGCTCTCACCGTTTACCGAGCAGCTACTACACAGGACAACTCTGGAACCACACTCTGAAATCATTTTACACATGGTAAATAGAGTATGGCACCACATTATGTCATACAGGATAGAGAGTACTTTCCTTCAAACATGTAAGGACATTTTAGTCCAAAATTGCTTAAGTGGAAACTATTTTCAACTCTAAAATTAAAACTTTTGTTTAGTCATGCAACATGAGGCAGATATTGGAAACTATTCGAAAATATTTTCAGAGCGTGAACCAAAATCTCTCCCACCGTGTGACGTCACTACACAGTGAAACTGGAGGAATAAAACCACAGTAAATGGTGTTAGGGGAGAGGAGTCGACTCCCCAAATATCTATTGTAATGAATTCAAAATTCTAATACAAGTGAAGATCCCCTCAGACAGCCCCATAAAACTCAATTAATTTATCTTAACATTTTAAAGGCAGCGTAAACACAAATTTTGTTGTCTGCCATAAAGTAACCCAAAAAACAGTACATTAGGGTTAATGTTATTAAAGTGCAGCTATAAAGGGAAGGCAACAGGATGAAAATAGAGGATTTCTCAGATAATTTAAAATTACACATGCTTTGCCATTACAAAACTATAGTGTTACTAGGCAAAGTAAAGCTGCATGGGCACACAATTTATGGCTAAGAGCATGTTCCTTAAATGTTTACTAATGCCAGCTCACCATAAAACAGGCTTAAAATAGAAAAAAAAAGGTAATTTGAGCTATGTTTAATGATGGTTGTCTTTAGTGTGTGTTGATTTTTTTTTTTTTTTGTCCTAATAATGATGTCATTTAAAATCCAAGCACTTTGATAGTTTCTTTCAATATAATTAACTAGATTTTTCTTTCTCATTGCATGCAGCAGGACAGACGCAGTGACGTTGGAGATGATCCAGAGGATGTATCCATCCGTCTTGAAAGAAAGATGTTGCCAGGATGTGGTAGTGGATGTGGTGTGCTAAAGCTTTCTCACTGCTTATGGGGCTAATTCTTTTCTCTTGCATACCCCCAACACTGTGCTACACAATACTACTATTCTTTTTAATTTTGCAAATAACTACCAACCACTTGTGAAAACATTGTTTGGTTGGATTCTCCGCTCACATACCGCTGTTGTCTTTTAATGAACTTCCACTCTTTGGATGAACCTTCAGATGCCATTGTGCAGACACAGATTGCTGTCCTCAGTTTTGCCTCTTCAAAAGACTGTTGGATATTTATTTATTTGTTATGTGTTATATGAGCTTCAGTCCCACCATCTTCTGCCCTTGAACCTTGAAGGACATTCCTTGATTAAAATGGTTTAATTGGTGAGTGTCTGTGTTGGTGTGTTCTACCTGTGTCTGCATGGGTTTCTTCCGGGTGCTCCGGTTTCCTCCCACAGTCCAAAAACAAACAGTGGTAGGAGGATTCGTGACTCAAAAAAGTGTTGGTTTGAGTGAATGTGTCATCCTGTGAAGGACTGGCGCCCCCTCCAGGGCATGTTCCCGCCTTGCACCCAATGATTCCGGTTAAGCTCTGGACTCACTGCCACCCTGATCTATAAGGGGTTACAGACAATGAATGAATGTAGATGGTTAATTGGATCAGAAATATTATTGAATGAACCATGAAATACTTGTTTCCAGACTTTCCCAAGTCATTGTGATTGTGTTTTGTGTGATTTGTGATATGATACGGACAATTATTTATTTGGTAACATTTATCGAATGAAAATGATCATAATTTACATCATAATTGCCAGTAATATAACTTGATATAAACTAAAATATCAAATAGAATATAATAAAATCTACTTAATTCATAAAAAAAACTGACAAGCTTTACTTAATATTTTGATGAGTCTGAAATATTTATTTTATAAATAAGTTCAATAGAATAAAGTAAGATTTACTTAATATTTTCAAATGTTACATTTGATGTCAAGTAGATTTTACTTAATGTTTGCAGTAAATTTGATATTATAACAGTAATATTTAAAGTGTTACAAGTTTTCAGTGTATATTGAAAGTAATTTCATAGGACAGTTCTGTGAAATTGATTTTCTTTTGGTTTTATGATGTGTTTATTTTTAATTACAGCAAACAACAACAACAACAAAAAAACAATATTCTGTATCTTTAAATAAACACACAAAGTACGTAATAAAAAATTATTGGTCTGTGTTTTTCCACCAATTACTGTTTTTTTACACTGATAACTTAAAAATTAACACCCACAACCCTTAAAAACCTGTACAGTTCTGTTATAAAACAGATGATTCTAGTAATTTAAAAATACAGACTTTCACTGTGCTTTTACAGTAGATTTGTTTAAAATGGTGATTTTCTTGTATTTCAACGGTATATTTACTTTTTACAGAAAAACGGAAAAACATCTGTAATTTTTAACTTTTAATGTCTGTAAAAAAATGTCTTTTTTTTACAGTGTATTTAAGAGCTGTGTGACTGCGAATAACTTTTTAGGGAAGGTTTAAAACTGCATCGCTCGTCCTTCATCGCTTCATGAAGGATAGATAGATAGATAGATAGATAGATAGATAGATAGATAATGCAGAAGTGGGTGGGTAGAGTTAGAGGCTGAGACTAATTGTGTATTTTCATAGATCAGCACCTACTGAATGGAGGGGTTGAGTTACAGCGGAGGCACTTTTAAGGTGGACTGGGACTTTTATCTTGAAAACCACTTCTACATCTGTAACTCTGAGTAGAGGCAGTTTTGGGAGGTTGACTGATGAGTGGAGGTTTAAACCCTGGCCTCCCCCCCACACCCCCAAAAACATGTGAATATCCCTCTTCCTCCTCCTCCTCCTCCTCCTCGCCGTGAGGCCGCTGCTCCCCGGCTCCTCCTCCCGTCCCCGAGGCTCTTCGGCTCAATGCTTGGTCCGGTGACCCTCCATTTGAATAAGTTAATGCAGAGGCCGTGTTCGTGTGGCGGGAAGGAGATGGGCTCCTATCTGTCCCGCGCAGGAGGTTCGGGAGAACGGCGTTCCTTTTCATGTGTCATTCTCTTCTCGGCGGCGGTTTTATCAGCTCTGAGACTCTGACAGATTCAAGCCGCTTTCACCGGGAAACATCCATAAACATCACTGTGGGGGGAGGACAGAGAGGGAGAGAGGGAGAAATAGAAGAGGGAGAAGAGGGAGTAGAAGAGTGGGAGAAGAGGGAGAAAGACAGGCAGATGAAGGGGTGAGAAGAGGGAGAGAAGAAGGAGAGAGACATAGGGTGAGCGGGAAAGAGGGAAAAGAGAGGGTCAGAAAAAACCGGAATAAGGAAAGGGTCAGAGGAAGAGATAGATAGAGAGGGTAGAGAGATTGAGAGGGAAAGAGAGGAAAAAGATGGAGGGGTGGGAAAGATTGAGAGCGGGAGGGAAAAGGAAATAAAACATAAATAAGCCACCCTTTGTGAATGCGTCGTGGCTCCATTCTTCCCTCGTCACCAAATCCATTTTTATTATTAGGGGCCGATAAAAAACACAATGCCCCTCTTTGTGCTCCGTAAATAAACATTCAGGATTAGCGCAAAGTAACGTGTCGCCATTGACACTTTCCCCAGATCCGTTTTTCACTCTACAGCAGCGACAGTGTCGTGAACGAAAAGAGGCTCGAGGAGCTCAATCTGAAACCCACCACAAAGTTAATCTGACATCCTGACACCCCCTGGAGCCCACGCTTCCGCCCGGAGAAAGGTAATCTTCACCCTGTAAACCATACAAGGGAAATGCTCCTGAGGATGCCGGCTTTTTCCGAATTGAAAAGCCAGAGGAAAGCAAATGAAGGAAAGAAGCTGACCGCCGAAGCCTCGTCTGAGTCTGAGGACACAACAGAGAGGTTGAAGAGTGCAGAAGAAAAGGCTCACGCTGAAACGACTCTCGGATAAAACCTCACGGAAAAGAGGCCGGAATTCCACCCTTAGATCACGGATGGGGAGAATAGAGATCATCCCGAGACTCTCACAGGAACAGGAAGTACTCCCCCCAACAGCACCGCCCGGACACTTTAATAGAAACACCCGCTTAGAACTTCCTCTTCTACTCATTGGCCACTTTATTGGAAACACCACCATTGTCCTTTCATCCATGAAACACTAGTAGAAGCACCTTTGTTCTTTTTCAATCATTTGCCACTTCATAAGAATAAACTACTAAATAACAAATTAGAAGAATCCATATTTTAAAAAGAATGTGTGAGTGTGTGTCGCCCTGTGAAGGACTGGCGCCCCCTCCAGGGTGTGTTCCCGCATTGCACCCAGTGATTCCGGCTAGCCTCCAGACCCACCGCTGCCCTGAACTGGATAAAGGTTACAGACAATGAATGAATGAATGAATTACAGACAGACATTTAAAAAAAAAAAAAATGAAAGGTTTACTTATTACTTATTAGTAACTGCTCACTGGGCCCTTTATTAATAACCCTCTTGCAATTCCACCCTGTTCCTGCGGTTATTTTAGATGAAATAGAGTTGAATAATGAGCAAAATAATATAAAAATAAAAGACAAACAGCAGAAAAGCAGGAGCATGTTTCAGTGATAATATTTCTGATATCATTCTTGAACGTCTGAATTCAGCAGCATTAATTCATCCATTCATCCGCAACAAAACCTCACTCCACCACTCACTGTGGTCCTCTGTGTTTGGCCATTAACAGCCAAGCTACCAATCCGTCCTCCTGTCTGACCGCAGTGTTATCCACTGCTCCACACCGAGCGGGGCTTATTTTCTCTTCCACTGACTCCTTCTCTTCTGCTTCAGGATCCACTTTCAAACAGAACACAAAAGACCACAACAACGAAGGTGCCCTGTGACCGAGGAGAGGAAACTGTTTCTAATAAAGCGGCCAAGGTGTGGAAAGATATGTTTGTCAGTTAGACTTCTCTTTTAAAATGATTCTAAAATCCCATAGAAACCGCAATGTGTGTGTTTTTAAGTGAAAGAATTCCCAAAAGTAAGAAAACTGTGCATGTTCTTGTCATTTATTCACGTCTCTTTGGATCTTTATTTAAGTTGATGCTGAACTGGTGTCGCTAACGAACGCCAGACGTAGCTCCCACACCTGTGTCAGTTAAAGTGTGTGTGTGTGTGTGTGTGTGTGTGTGTGTGAGAGAGAGAGAGAGAGAGAGAGAGAGAGAGAGAGAGAGAGAGAGGTCTCTTTACCCAGTGTAATGGAGTGTATGGGTTTATGTGATAGCTCTGGGCGGCTGAGGGAGAGGTCAGTCTCATGCTAATAGCTTTGGTTTCTCTGCCCCATGCTAACGGCCCTGAGCTCCACAGGGAGAGGGTCACACACCTGAAGCTCTTTATCTGAGTGCCCCCCCCCCCCCTCTCTCTCTCTCTCTCTCTCTTTCTCTCTAACTCTCTCTTTCTCTTTCTCTTTCTCTCTCTCTCTCTCTCTCACACACACACACACACTATCTCTCTCTCTCTCTCTCTCTCTCTCTCTCTCTCTCTCTCTCTCTCTCTCTCCCTAACACTCTATCTACCTTTATCTCTCTCTCTCTCTCTCTCTCTCTCTCTCTCCCTAACACTCTCTCTATCTCTATCTCTCTCTAACTCTCTCTCTATCTCTTTCTCACTTTGTGTAAACCTCAATATGAATGACCAATAGAAACGCTCCAAATTTACTCTGAATAAAATCTCATTCCATTAACTTCCACTGAAAGTTAAGAAGGCTGTGTCCTCCTCCTGTGAATGACGATGTCCTGTGTGTTATTAGGGTGTGGTACACAACACCTTTGTTTCTGTGATTCTTCTTCAGGTTCATAACAGAGAGTTTGTGTGGATTTAGAGAAACAGTGCCACCAGTGGAATGGAGCTTGCTTTATGGTCTGAGCTCCCATCCACCGGTGGCACTGTTTCACTAAATCCACACAGACTCACTGTAATGAACCTGAAGTAGAGCCCGGGGTACTCCTTTTAGTCATAGATCTGCTAATGTTTGGAGATCCTTTAAAAAATAACGCTCCACATTCGGAGCGATTTACGGTCCACAGTCATCTTACCGTCACAGGCCACATCTCAGAGCACTATCAGTGTTTAGTGAAAGTGTATAATGGAATATCATTGTTTTTTTGGACCATCACTGATGCATATACATGAACACCTCAGCCCTGAACTCTGATTAAAAACCCAGAGAAGACGGATCGATATTAGAACAGATTCCTCCCTGAGTGAAGTGTGTTTGCTGGAGCGTGGTATACATTATTTAACATCTCTACAGACATCATAAACTCGGATGAGGCTGATTGGGAGTGGATGGCATTGTTCAGCATGCAGGAGAGAGTCTTTATTCTCAGCCCAGAGTAAACAGAGCGGGGGGGGGGGGGGGGGGGGGGGATGAGGGTGAGACGAGGTTTCTAAAGAAAATGAATGGAACTGACCTGGTAAAACCTCTGGAATGCTGTGGGTTTTCTCATTAAGATCCGGAGGGGGAAGTGATCTGCCTTTATCCGAGCCCCTCCGTGTCAGGGAGGAGAGGAAGGGCCTGAGCTGTGGTTGTTTATCAGGCTCGCCGTTCCGGAATTAGCCAATATTTGATGAAGAGGGAGATGTATTTATTGGTGTGTATATATCAGGCCTCTAGAGTTTGACAGTTATTGCTAAATACTCTGTAAAAATAATAAGAGCTGTGGTAAATATTAATGCACCCTCTGAACAGAGCTGGAGGAAATCAGGAGTGGAACAAGGTTTCTCAGGATTTTATCACCAGCTCTGCTCTAATATAAACACATCTGACTAAAAAATCTGCTCCCAGGATTCCTACATTCATTCATTCATTCATTCAATCATTGTCTGTAACCCTTATCCTGTTCAGAGTGGAGGGGGCTCCGGAACCTATCCAGAATCACTGGGTGCAAGGTGGAAACACACCCTGGACACACACTCACACATTCACTCACACATACTAACACTTTTGAGTTTTCAATCCACCTACCAACGTGTGTTTTTGGAGTGTGGGAAGAAACCGGAGCACCCGGAGGAAACCCACGCAGACACAGAGAGAACACACCACACTCCTCACAGACAGTCACCCGGAGGAAACCCACGCAGACACAGGGAGAACACACCACACTCCTCACAGACAGTCACCCGGAGGAAACCCACGCAGACACAGAGAGAACACACCGCACTCCTCACAGACAGTCACCCGGAGGAAACCCACGCAGACACAGAGAGAACACACCGCACTCCTCACAGACAGTCACCCGGAGGAAACCCACGCAGACACAGAGAGAACACACCACACTCCTCACAGACAGTCACCTGGAGGAAACCCACACAGACACAGGGAGAACACACCACACTCCTCACAGACAGTCACCCGGAGGAAACCCACGCAGACACAGGGAGAACACACCGCACTCCTCACAAACAGTCACCCGGAGGAAACCCATGCGGACACAGAGAGAACACACCGCACTCCTCACATGTTCACATGACTTTCTGGTAATCCGGTTCAAAAAATCAACCTTAAAATTTACCTGAATTCTAATATAACCCTAAACTTCCTCATAAACCTAACTCTGTCCCTCAGAACAGCAGATATGAGAGTGTGTTGTGTTTATCTATCACTCTCACAGTTTACAGCACTGTTTCTGTAATTCTGTAAGGCTGCAGGTGTTTCTAATAAAGTGGCCAGTTAGTGTGAAGTGCTACACATGTGGTGGCCTAGTTTTTTATAGGGGACGTAATTACAGGACGTGTCTGGGTTCTGCTGTAAAGGCCCAGGACGCTTCATCAGAGGCACGTTTCCGTTCGCTCAGTTTTTGGGGGGAGGGCAATAAAAGCCTCATTATTCCCAATTACACCTCCCCTCACATCCATCATAAATACGCAGTGTTCCGCATGTGGAAAGGCCATTAGAGAACATCATTAAGGCCTGTGTTTGGGGGAGAGAGCGAGAGAAGTGGGAGAGAGGGAGAGGGGGATTACTGGAAAAGGCAGAAAAACGGCAGGGATGGAGGGATCGAGGACACACGAGCTCTCTCTGGAGCTGACGATACTTTCACTGCTCACAGGAAAACACAGACATGGCTGCAGCTGAATCTGGAGAACAGAGAGAAGCGTGGAGAAGTTCATCGTCTCATGCGAGAGCTGATCAGCACTCTCGCGCACCACTCGGGCGCAGGAGACCCAATGTGAATCGGCTATGAGGGGTGTCCACTATGGCTGTCCTTCTTGATATTCCTCTCTCTCTCTCTCTCTCTCTCTCTCTCTCTCTCTCTCTCTCTCTCTCTCTCTCTCTCTCTCTCTCTCTCTCTCTCCTCCTCCTAAACTCACTAACTACATCCTGTCAGAGTGCAGTGAGAATACAACCCTCCTCCTCCACACCCAGGTAGACGTCACCTGTCCTGCTCCGTTCTGTATCTGTGTTAATCGTCGTTAGATCCTAAATATTTAATAAACACATCTCAGACACGACAATGATGTACAAAATAAATCATTATTTTCTTTAAAACCAGTGCGTGACCTGATGAGGTCGGCAGAGACCAGCACAGCTGCATTTGGTGTTTACTGTTGCTTCTCGGCACAAACCCAATTATCCTGACAGTTCGCTCCTACATTTCTCCAACACTCAGTCACTTAAACCAGCCATCAAGGCCACAGTCGACTCCTTTAAGCCAGCGGGACGGAGAGAGAGAGAGAGAGAGAGAGAGAGAGAGAGAGAGAGAGAGAGAGTATTATTGAGATGTATGTTGTTGGAGAAAAAATATTAAATAATAAAAAAGCCACTTGAATTTCATTTGAATTCAATGTAAAAATAATTCACAATAATTCTGGAGTGTTTCTATTGGTCATTCATCATGAGAATTACACACAGTGTGAAGGACAGCCACTGTGTTCAAATGATGCAGTAACTACACACACACACACACACACAGACACACACACACACACAGATACAGGGTTTTCATTGGACAGCGACAATGTATAAGATACTTCTGCTCTCTGGTGTGAACTGTATTCACCTCTGCTTTCATGACACTGCATGCTCAAGTACGGCTGATTGCAAGCCAATACTCACAGCAATGTTCCACTACACCCGGTGTAAAAGCTTTCCCAGAAAATTAAAGGCTGTTACTGCAGCAAAGAGAGGAACACACTTCTGATGATTGACTTTATTTCTGAAGAAACTCTGGGATGTTTAGAAACTATGGGATGTTCTGGACACGTTCGCGGTCCTCTGCTATAAGACAAGCCATGTCCAAACGGAAGGAGGACGTGAAGGAGACAAGGAGCTGGGCGTTTATTGGTGTAGCACTAGACTGGTCGCCCAGACGAGGAATCGAACCCAGGTCTCTCACATGGGAGCCTCATTTTCACCACAATCATCTCCATTGCCTCATCCTCATCCTCATCCTCAGTGATAAACCCCTGGTTCCTCCTTCATCAGGTTCCTCTCGGCTTGTTGCATTGGAGCGTCTGTAAAATATTGATGGACGGAACGGGGGCGTTCTTCGCCCTCAGACTCCTGAAAGAACAATGTGTTCCCTTTGACTGGAGCAGCTTTCTGGGAACAGACAGGGTTTGAGACAGCGCCGGAGTTTTCAGGTGAACTTTAGCTGCGTTACAGAGTGGATTTCTCTCCGCTTTTCCCTCACTCTTTCCTTGAGTCTCGTTTGAAACATCTGGCAGCGAGGTTCTGAAGGTTCTGAGGGTTCCTCTGTGAGTGTAAGTGCTGGGTTTCTGTGTGTGGGAGGCAGAGAGAGTGATAGAAAATGCAAGGCAAACTTTCATTCGTATAGTTAGTGTGCATTACTCCACTCTAGCATCACTGCTTTATTTAATCTGTGAACGTTCACTTCACTGAACTGAGCGCTGCGGCCCTGGAACTACAGAGAACCGTCAGATACTGAAGCTGATGTTGATATTTGTGCGGGTAAAGATCTGCAACTAAACTCACAAAAAACATACAATGATCTTAAGCTAAAGACTAAGAAGCTCATAAGAATGTTCTTAATTCATTAATGCACTTCTTCAAAATATATTAGTTTTTATTTATTTATTTATTTATTTATTTATTTAAAAAATAAACACTTCTCAATTGTAAAGCATCTTTAGGCAGTGAAAGGGGCTACATAAGTGTAATCATTTATTAAGTGTATTTATTTATTATTAAGATGTTCTCAAATATAGTCTTAAGGAAGTCTTAAGTTAATTGTTTTCTCTGGATTTTTCCCAAGACACTCTTTCTTTTTTATTATTTTGTAGGCAACGTGTATTAAAGCTTTCCATGCTGCATTTTACACTTTTCAAAACAAAAATTGTTAATTATTATCAGCATTCAGCTACATCCATGAAGTTTAGAGCAAAATGGAGGAGAAAGAAAAATCAAATATTGTGCATTTAAAAGTGAACCAGGATTAGAAATGAGGTCAGAGGGAATAACTCACAATAAATCAATAAATAAATAAATGTATCAACAGACAAATTTTTACCGCTTTTCCCTTATGTTTCTGTATGAGATTAAAAGCACTTTAAAAACAACGTCCATTTATAATCCTGTTAAAATAGAGATTATTGAAAGCAATTCATCTCTAACACAAGTGTGAAGCCTTTGAAAGGTTAAGAAAATATGTAGGAACCTATACTGATAAAGAATACCAATTGTTTTCTTAAGAGGCAAAATTAAGACAAAAAATGAGACAGTTCTTAATATCTTTGAAGAATCGACTTTACGTTAATCACATTTAAGAACAATTTCTTTCTTAAGACTCTTTTTGTGATCCGGCCCCTGTTCCTTTAAATGATAATGAGCCGCTCGCTGTTCACCCCGACCCCGAGCGCACAGCAGTGAGGAGCGAGGAGCAGAAGCTCTGGTTTTTAGCCGTTTTCACTCTGTTCTCTTTCTTCTCCGTTTTTACTCAGTGCTCTTATTTCTCCGCGCTCGTTGTGTCTGTTTTGCTGAGTTTAACCTCGTCTTTGCGCTCTCACATAAACATGGGTCCAGCGCTGTGATTGGACAGACTCAGACGAGGGGGCGGGGCCATTCTAAAGTCTCTGCACTTGACGTCAGAAGCGGAGCACAATCAGAACGACTCGTTTTATCCTGGGTTTTCAGACTCAAGCAGTGCACAGAAAACTGACTGGGGTCTTGTTTCACAATGTGTGGGTTGGTGGGCTAAAGATCTACACATTTGTCTTATAGGACATGTCTTACATGAGAGATGTTAAGGAGGAACTACACCAATATTAAGGTGGAACTACAGAGATGTTAAGGAAGAACTACAGCACATTAATGAGATGTTACAGATATTTCCTAGATATTTTAAGGTGGAACTACAGACACAAGGAGACTAAGGATGTTAATGTGGAACTGCAGATATATTAAAGAGTAACTGTGTGGATATTAAGTAGGAATTACAGAGAAATTAATGTGGACATATACAGAGACATCCTGCTTTGCTCAGTTTGTCTCATTGTCTATGCTCCTCGAGAAATTACAGGTCAGTATTCACTCATAAAAGAGGAAGCCACCTTCAGCTTCTTTCTCACTGCCTCTTTGAAGCTGATTTCTGACAGCAGGCATTTTTCATCCTCCTGTGCCATCTACAGACAAACCGAGGAACTGGCAACCCAGCGAGAACGTGCACAGGGACGTGTGGGTTTTATTCAGGGGCGAGAGACATTAGAAAGGAGGGGAGGACTCGACCCAGAAACGAGAGAAACAAAGCAGTTACTGGAGCTCCGTTGGAAATCCGAAAGACAAACAGACGAGGGCAACAAGCATACAGATGTTATACACTGAGCATACAGATGTTATACACTGGAAAATGGAGAAAAAAACAAAGTGATTTTTCTGTCCCTTTTCTTTTTTCCTTTTATATTAGATTTTGTAATTTTCTGTCGCTATTTCTTCCTATTTTCACTTCATCTCTCTCTTTCTCTCTCTCTCTCTCTCTGTGTAATACAGAGTACAGATTTGTCCTTTTCAACAGTGCATCATGTATCTGTTATTTTTTTGCACCCCCCACTCCTTTTTCTCCATTTTTCTTTTGTATTTTTTCCTTTCCCCCTCCCTTTGTGTTATTTCCTCACCCCCTCTTTCTCTTCTCTCTCTCTTTGCCTTTCTTGTCTCTTTCTCTCATAAATTTCTTTGAATCTTACCCTCTGTTTAACCTTTTCAATGTTTTTTTTTCCATTCTTACTTTCTCCCATCTTCATTCTCTCTCTCTCTCTCTCTCTCTCTCTCTCTCTCTCTGTCTCTTTCTCTCTCTCTCTCTCTCTCTCTCTCTCTCTCTCTCTCTCTCTCTCTGTCTCTCTCTCTGTCTCTCTCTCTCTCTTGCAAATCCCCTATATTCACTGTCTATCTGTCTATCACATTTTTCTAAAATGTGAATAAATGAAAGTTAAATAATATTTGTCTGTTTTAACCGTCTTTGTCTCACACACTTCTCTTCAGAGGACAATGCTGATGAGTCTGAGTCTCCCGAGCCGTTCATGAGCAGTGACCCGTTGACCTCTCGAGAAACGTCCCCAGAGGACGAGGTGCGTGCAGCTCTGAGATTTCCTGTTTGTTGTCCTCTCCATGTTTGTAACACAAGGCCAGGAGACACGAAGGAGACGCGAGGAGACGCGGCATGTTAATGAGCATCGGCCCTGCTGGGTGGAGGTGATTACATTAATCATGAGACATGAAGCAGAGTCTCCGTCTCCACGCGGCTTCAAAGCATCCACAACAGACGAGCGTGAAGAAAAACCAGCAGATGACCACCATCTGGGAGACGGGGTCTGACCACTCCGAGCAAAACCTGGGGCTCGGCCAAAAAAATATGATAAACAAGCTGATTAAAGGGGTCCGGGACACGGGAAAATAAATAAAAGAGAGAGAGAAACCCAGACAGTAGCGTATACACTGATCAGCCACAAGATTAAAAACCATGGCAATGTTACAGTGCCCCCTGTTGAGTGGAGGGGCACTTTGGGTCAGTACTGACCACCTGACAGACCTGAGTTTACAGACTGACCAAAACATCACAGATTATGCACTGACCATTTCTCCTGTTTAAACCTCAACTCCAATAACTGACCGTTTATACACTGCCAGATATACACGCTCACACTCAACAGGGGGCGCTGTAACCAGTGTTTCTCATGCCACCTGGCAGTGGTTTATTGGTGTATGTTAGCAAGTGGAATTATGTTAAATCTAGGTGATATACCTCATGTTTCTCATCATGAGATTAAGTCTTATTCAGATCTTTTTTGTCACTCCACACAGTATTAGTTAAAAAACTGAGAGGTCGGTCAGTGCAGTGGTTCTCAAACTGTTTAGACCAAGTACCACCCATTATCAAACCAAAACCTCCAAGTACCACCTATGATATTTACAGAAACATGTGGCCCATGGTTTTCCCTCTGTGCCGGGGGCATAAGGCAAAATCTGGCTTGATTATTATTTAATTTATTTATTTTGTATTTTTTTATGTTATTTACTTGGAATTTGCAGCTTACCACAAAATTATCTAAAACATTGATACATTTATAAGAGCATTTATGGTCAGTAAGCCTTTTGAAAGAAATAAAAATGAGAAGAAGCCAATGTAATATCAGTTATATTCTTAAACAGGCTCCAGGTGAAAACAACGCGGCGCTCGTAGAAGGTCACAGCTCTCTGCGCTTATAGCAGTAGGTGAAGGAGGGGTGGCGCTGTGTTACCATCTAAGTTTTGACCCTGTCATAAATCAGCCATAAGACAATTACAAAAAACAATTAAACAATAAAAACAATTAATTATCAACAATTTGTTTCTGACCTCTTGTTGACCTCGTTATTCTTCTTTGTTCATGAAAGGATTGGTTTTAATTGTTCATTGTTGCAGACTGTAAACTGGAGATGTACACGATACAAAACTCTAACTCTGTCTTTCCTTGTTTTGTGAAACAGACAAAGATAGAAGTCCCTAACTGACGCTTGAGTAGTTGTAGGAGGAGCCAGCTGTGGGCTGTTGGTGTAGATTGTGTTTATGAGTCCAGATTTGGCACTTGTTTTTGTTTCTGATTTAAAATTACACCTGGGTCGAAATTAACCCCAACAACAGAAAAGCCATTATTTTAATATATATATATATATATATATATATATATATATATATATATTGTTTAATAGAAGTTCCTAACAAAGTCAAAAAGTGTTGATGCAATAAACAAATTTTTCGAGTCCTTGTCTGCATTTAAAACCTAAAACGTGTCACTCAAGACCCTAACACAAGAGGACGGTTAAACCTTGTTTTACGGCTGTAATGAGGCAAAGAACAGCCACGTTTTCCTTCAGCCGAGTGTTTTCTTCTGTTTTGTCTTCACGTGTACAGAATTCTCGCTTAGTTTTTCTCTATTTTTGCCTCTGGATGTAGTCCTTCTGGGCTTCCGAGTATTTCTCGGGCTTGGTCTCTGCTTGTTTTTCTCATTTTTGCTTTGCCCTTTTTATAATAAAATTCAAATTACTCACGTCTGTGTCTAGCCTTTTCTTACATTCAGTAAACAACTGAAACTGGGCTTTTTTACTCAGATTCTCCCTGACAAGAAAGTGGAGGAAAGCTATGTCCCAAACCCACACCCACCCGCCGTTCCCTTACAGATGTAATCAACTGCGGTGTATGCGTAGCACGTTGTGTTTTTCTACAACACAAATGAATTTTATTGGTGCATAATTATGAAAACTGTGAAACATTATGTAATTTACACATAAAACTTTAGATTTTCAGTTATGAATATATTCCTTAATTAAGTCGTAATTTTTTAAAGATCATGTGGCGTACCACCTCTTGCTGCTTTGCCTCCCACTAGTGGTACAACAGTTTGAGAACCACTGTGCCAGTGGATTAAGACACATACACCCAAATAAAACCTCTATTCTTGCATAAATCTTAAAAAAAGGGTTAACTATTCATATATAAACCTCACAGTGACACGCAGTAGACGTACAGACTCGATGGAAGGTCATATTTAACAGTGTAGCTTTGGAAAAGGAATAAACTTGAGCATGTTTTAAAGACATTGTGTTCTGTGATGGTGCGAGGCGCCTGGCAGAGGAACTGAACCAGGTCACGCTCTACCTGTTCAAACGGAAAAAGCAGGGCTAGGTGCTACTCCTCCATCTGGCGAATGGGAAAGTCACGAATAAGCCCCGAGAACATGGCAGTGTCCTGGGAATCGAGACGTGGGAATCAACTACCGCCCGGCAGCAGTGTACCCAGGCGTGGCGTCGGGAAACACACAGAAACGGACACAAACACACAAAGGACAATCAGCCACAAGATTAAAACCACAGGCAGGTGAAGCGATAACGCTTATGGTCTGGTTACAGCGCCCCCTGTTGAGAAGCTGGGGAGATATCAGGCAGCAAGTGAAGGGTCAGTTCTTGGAGTTGATGTTGGAGCAGGAGAAAGGGTCAGTGTAAGGAACTGAGGGCTTTGATGGACGTAATGCTGTGGTCAGTCTGTAAACTCAGGTCTGTGGGGAGTTCCCGGTGTGCAGCAGTCAGTCCCTACACAAAGTGTTCAGGGGGAGGACGAGCAGAGAGCGGAGACTGAGGCTCGCTTAGTGAAATGAGTTATTTAAAAGATAAATACCTTGCATGTGGCTGGGGATGTGGAAGAACAACAGATTTAGGAATGAAGAGAGTAAGCAGCCCACGTTATTCTTTCTTTCTCTGTACTTACACTGTATTAAGTGCAATGAAGTGCTCTGACCTGGTGTTTTCCTCATACCACTGGAAACAAGTGGTTGTTTTGTGCTCTCTCTCTCTCTCTCTCTCTCTCTCTCTCTCTCTCTCTCTCTCTCC
Organism: Hoplias malabaricus; assembly: GCF_029633855.1. Lineage (NCBI taxonomy): Eukaryota > Metazoa > Chordata > Actinopteri > Characiformes > Erythrinidae > Hoplias > Hoplias malabaricus. The sequence goes on from NC_089820.1 coordinate 58,801,623, forward strand.
CTAGAACATCACTGTGGAGAATTGAGGACCATCTGTTTCATCACTCATTCCAACGTCTCCTCAGAAACCGGAGAGAATCCCTCAGCTTTCAGATGGAAATCCACTCAATATTCAGCCTCTCCACAGCACTCACACCTCCAGATGTGCTTCTTTCTCTCTCTCTCTCTCTCTCTCTCTCTCTCTCTCTCTCTCTCTCTCTCTCTCTGCTGCTCTCATTCTCTTTCTCTCTGATGAAGGAGCTGCTGTTCCGGGAGATGCATGACTCTTCCATTTGCAGCTGGTGGCAACTGCTCTTCCTGGCCATATATTAACTTCAGCAGAAAGAAAGAAAGACAGAAAGGATACACCAAGTGCATCACACACTCACACATACACCTGTGGACAGTTTCACACACTCACCCAGTCACTCACACACTCACTCAGTCACTCACACACACCTGTGGACACTTTCACACACTCACCCAATCATTCACACACTCACCCAGTCATTCAGAAACTCACTCAGTCACTCACACAGTCCCTTGAACAGTTCCTTAAAGAGGAATAACACTAGCCCCATTTTACTTTTTTTTCATTAAGGTTTTCTTTGGTTTTAAAAATTATATTCAATGAAACTCAAAGTTGAAAATGTCCCCAAACATCTGCGGTGCAGTGTATGCTAATGAGGATGATCTCCTGCGCTCTGGCTGTGGATGAGTGGAGCTGAGTAATGACAGACAGGTTTAAAGCTGTGGTTTTGGAGCTGAAGCTCTGTTTTATCTCGGTTTAAGTGCCGCCAAGCGCTTCTCTGGTGTCCTTGGCCCCGGGAAGACAGCGGAAACGCCGTGGTCAGGGGAAGAGTCCTTTATTTCCTTCGACCCGCTCGGTCAAGTGGACGTCTCTTCCTCCCTCGTTCCCTCCACCCTCCTCCCTTTTCTGCCCATGCCATTCCCACTCTCACTGAGGGCTGATGGAGGCCATGCCTCGGCTCTGAAGCGCAGCTCCAGACCTCTCTCTTTTTCCCTGGTGTTGACACCATTAAGTCGTGGGTTTTGAAGGTGTCTCTCATCTCTTCGCTGCTGTGTCCTGCTTCTCATCAGCTCCAACACCAGCACAGCTCTTAAGGTGTCACAGGAGGAAATTGAGAGGTGTGTGAGCGTGGGGGGCTCCTCTTTCTGTGTGTGTGTGTGTGTGTGTGTGGGCAGCGAGACCCGGCTGGCCGTTAATGGCCTCACTAGCCACAGGACTCCACTGCCCAGGGTTTTGAGAGAGGACCTTATTAAAGTTCCATTTCATCTCGGAAGGTATCGCCTGTCACTCGCTTAGTCCACATCTTCCCCGGGAAGAGAGCAGCACTGCGGCATTTCACTGCCCTCCACTGCGTTTCAGGCTCAAACACAGACACCTCCGCTCTGAAACGGCTTGTTAATTTAATAAGAACCGCAATCAAAGCTGGTGTCAAACAGGGAATGGTACAAAACACAGTGGTGATCAAGGACAAGGCCGGGGGAAAGTCCAAGTGGTACATTCACGACTGGAAACATCACAAAGACTCTGCAGACTGTAAACCTCAGCCTCGACGAATCACCAACAAGATCAGCTTTATTTTAGTTCATTTATAGATTTTGGTAAATAAATATATAACAATAAAGAAGTGTATGAACCCAGTGCCCCTCAGATCACTCGGGACTGGTCAGTTCATAGTGCCCCGGGTCAGAACCACACGGGGGAGGCAGCTTTCTGTCACTATGCCCCTGAATCTGGAACAGACCCCTGGAAGACATCAGATTTGCCCCAAATATTACCATCTTCACATCTACACTAAAGACCCTCTGTTCTCCTGTGACTTTGAGTCGCGCTGCACTTCGATCGAATTAAACATGTAGATTTACTTATTTTATTTCTAGTACCATTTTAATAACTGTCACTTTTTATTACTCTGTTTTTATTGTTTTAAATTTTACTACATAGCTTTTAATCCTTTATTTATATTCTGTTTTAATTCTATTTTATACTTTCTAACTGTTTTAATGTTCTTTTACTTTTTAAATTCTACTGTAATCTTTCTGTATCACGCTGTAAAGCACTTTGAATAGCCATTGCGTACAAAAGGTGCTCTATAAATAAACTAGCCTTGCCTTCATCGTCTGTAATAATAATAATAATAATAATTATACATTGTCATTTCATCTTTTTTTTTTCTTAAATGATTTACCCATATGTTCAACTGTCTCCAGCCAGCAGAGGGAGATGGCGTGCACCTCCTAGGGCCAATCAAACCCAATGCCCCACACCTGGGCAGAGGAATTAATAGGAGCTCAGATGGAGGCACAACTTGCTGTGGGTGAATACGATACGGCCGGCAATGTTGTTACAAGGGCTGTGCCTTACTATCTTCTTTTTGAGTCTCTAAAGGTTTCTCTCTGGGGTTTTGTCCTTCTTCACACAAACACCCAAATAAATAAATCAATAAATTTAAGACCTGATCCAAGGAAAGGCACTTACCTTTCTCCTTTGTTTCTTTTAGTGCCTTTTTGGCTGAGAATGTAGTTCCCTTCTTTTTTACCTCTTTTTTGGTGATAACCTGCCTCTCATTTGTGTCCTTTGTTCCATTTCCCGCCTAAACCAGAAAGCAGGTGGGTTTTATGACTGTCTTTGTTTCTCCATCCATTTTTTTGGGCATTTTTGTTTTTAAAGCTTATTTTAACAAGGGCTTTCCTGTGTCTCTCACTGTGCTGTGGTAGAGCCCAGGAACAGCAGCACTGCAGCCTGGGTTCAGTCCAGTCTTGCTAACCTTCATGCTGTCTCACATGCTGTAAGTTGTTGATTGTTGAATCAGACACTGGGGAAAGTCACAGATAAGCTTCATCTCGTACTGAACACATCAGACTGAGTCCGTAAGCTGCCGATTCACACGAGTCAGACTGTACTCACACTTAACCCTGTCCTGATTAATTAATCTGAGCTGCTACACAGGAACATACAGGCATTAAGAGACTGCAGCTAGCAGGTGGGCTTTGACGGTGAGTAAAATCTGAGCTCTCAGTGTTGGAGAAATAGGGGATTTGTGGCTGCTCAGCACCACCTGGAACACAGAGTGTGATTTCTCTCAAAAGAGAAAGAGATCCTCCAGCAGAAGCTCCACAAGGCGGAGAAACTCCGACAAAGAAAGCCATCGCCGCCGAGAAATGAGTATTTGCTTCAGACGCCTGGGAGCAGAATCTCACAAAAGGTGGAGAATGTGGAATGAGAATAAGCACAAGAGGCTGTTTAACGGAGGTTTAATCCCGCTCCCCGTCTCACGCTGGCTCGCCTAATCTCTTTACGACTGAAGTTATCACGCGATAACACAATCTCCGATGCAGTTCCAGCACAAACCCAAGAGCCGGCATATTTCCGGAAAGCATCCTGACTCATGTCAAGCCTCTTTCAAAGTAATACCTCAAATTATTTGACTGTCTGCATTTCTTTTGCTTATTTCACCTTTTTGATGTTAGTTCTCGTTCTATTTCTCTAACTTTCCCTCGCACAAAAGATCTAAGGCTCAACGTGGGATTACACAGTGACGTCAGTGTCAAACCTGAGTCAAGTTTTTTTGTTTTGTTTTGTTTTTGAGGTGTGTTCTTAGGGCACTTTTTTAGTACTGTCCTCATTCTCAGAAATAAAGGTACATTAGAGGTACATCACTGTCACTGAAGCTACAAACAGTGGAGTGTATCTTTAAAGGTACAGCAGTGGTGTTAGAGTCCAGTTGCGTTCCTAAAGGTTCATTACATTCTCTTCTCCAGAAGGAGAGGGGGATCTCTGTAATCTTTCATTATTCAACTCATTCATTCATTATCTGTAACCCTTATCCGGTTCAGGGTCGCGGTGGGTCCAGAGCCTATCTGGAATCACTGGGCGCAAGGCGGGAATACACCCTGGAGGGGGCGCCAGTCCTTCAGAAAGCAACACACATTCATTCACACACTTCATTATATAACTGTGTAGAATAAAATAACACAGTAAAAGTCCTGGAGATGAAACAGAGCGTATGAAATGTACGATTACTACAGGATAAGGAATGATTATGTTTCCTAATTAAAGGAACAGTGTATATTCCCTTGAGGGTACCGCCACAGTGACAGTATTTATAACAGTGTAGAGTGGAAAACAGGGCGTGCTGCAGATGGCATTCATGCAATAAGTACTATTTTAATTTGAGTTTATTGTGGATGTTCAAGTGAATGCCTGGCAACCCAATGTGAATCATCAGCCTCTAACCTTCTGCTAGCCCTGAACTTAACCATAAAGCTAATTTTAATCTTCAAAATATTAGAAACCGCAGCATATTTTAGAGCTTGTTTATCACTAACTTCTAAAGCTAACCCTAAACCTAACTCTAAAACCCAAAACTTCACCATAAACTTAACTGTATTCCAACAGATTAGAAACAGCAGTGGTGTGTTTACGTAACTCAATCGCTAACAGAAAACAGCACGGTATTACAACTCTTCTTTAGGTAAATTCGAGTTTGTGTGGATTGAGTGAAACAGCGCCACAAGTGGACGGGAGCTCACTTAGCGACTGTAAAATTATGATGAAGTGAAACTTACAAATGTTAAGAAAATAGGGATATTTTATGAATAAATAAAAAAAAAATACTGATTTGTAGATTGCTCTTCCCTTTAACCCCTTTAACATTAACCCCTCCCTGGCAATTAGAACTGGAACATACTGGAGTCAAAGGGATATGAGGAGTCTAAAATCATTACACACTTCATCATCAGTTTCAAATCCCGACATGTCTGTTACCATTTCTAATCACCTGCTGGTGAGTATAGTCTTTGATAGCTGTTATATAACGGGGTTTAACTTGATTTCCCCGTAGATACATCTTGGATCAGCACCCCCCCTCCCCCCACCTCCAAATTGATTCAACTGGCGGCAGCAGTCACAGGGAAGAACGAGCCACATTCCTGAAAGTGCAAGGGAAGTGTAAACATACATTTCACATGATATGGTTAGTACTCCTTAACGTATTTTGAGTACGTGTTTTATACACAGTCTCAGTGATGGACAGGCTCACTGACCACCACACAGAGCAATCAGCCATTTTCTCCAGTGATCCCCCTCCAAAATAACCTCTCTAGTGACACCTAGGGGTGATTCTGTACTAAGCCCATTATAAACAACCCATGTGGGGGACCCACTCCATGGAGCATAAACTTCTTCACTCAGGAATTCATTACTTCACGTGTGTCACACTTTATAAAAAATGCATCTTCACTTTCAAAACATGTTGTTTGCTCATTTTCTTCTGGTAAAAAATGACTGATTGCTTCTTTAAAGGATCTGAAAGACTGAGGTGTTCCACTAAGAATGAATCGGTCTGGTCACTGCTCACCATCGGTCTGTTTCTGATGAGAAAGCAATGATATTCACCACTTAATGTCACACTAATGAGGCCTGAATATGAACACATTCATCGTCACTTTAACGACTGCACTAAAGTATTAGGAGGAAATTAATAATGCTTTAAAAATACGTATTACCTGTTTATACACTTGATCAATACATCAACTATAAACGATTATAATCAATGTTGAATTGAACAGTCAGTAAGTAGTTTATAAATAACTGTACAGATAATATTAATATAGCCTCATGTAAACAGAGCTGGACCATGTTCCTGAGCTTGTTCACAAATGGTATGATGTTTTTCTGTTTAATGTAAAGTGCAGTTATTTGTCACAATACAACGTACAACAAAATGTGTTTTCCGTCTGTGGCAGTGAACACACACACACACACACACACTAGTGCACTAGGGGCTGTGAGCACACACCCAGAGCGGGGGGCAGCCATTTTGGGGCTTCAGTGCCTTGCTCAAGGGCCCCTCAGCTGTGGATGTTCCTGCTGTTCCTGGGGATGGAACCAACAACCTTCTGGTACCAAGCCCGGCCTCTAACCTTTAGGCTACGGCTGCCCGTGTGGTTTGAATGTGTCTCCTTGAATGTTGGGGAGCAACTTAAACTGCATCTGATCTCCATCTGTTTCTGATGAAGCAGAAACTCTTCATCTCTCCGTGAACACACAGTCGCTCCTGAGTGACCATCGGTCCTTTTCACACAGAACGGAGACGGACACGCGACTCCACCTGTCTCATGCTGTGAGAGGCATATCTCAGACATGTCTCGTGTGTCTCAGGTCCTCTTTATATCCTCATAACTCTGGATGTGAGAGGAGTAGGATCTGGAGGTGGTGTGGAGTGGACAGGGCAGACTGTACAGATATAGAATGTGGTTGAACCATGTTTCTGCGCTGTGTTTTTACAAAGATATTCACAACAACACCAGTAAACAATGGATTTAATTTGTGGACGCAGGCAGCAGAGGCTTATTGGGATGCTAAAGGTTAATTAAGCATTAACAAGTTGGGATTTATAGTCTTTCTTATGAAAATAATTGCTTGTGAAATAATGAAAATATACAACATAAATATTTGTAAAAATTCCCAGTAGTTTTTAATAAATAGTTAAACAAAAGCAATACAATAAAGTAGATTTAACTTTGGGCTAAAGATGGAGAACACACTGTGGGTAGAGAACAGAGGATGAATAGAAGATCAGTGGATGAATAGATAAAGTCCTGGAGAGAAAATAATAAATACAGAGAGAAGTCCAGGCAGGAATAATAGCGAAGGCCGTGTGTATGAGCGAGACGGAGGACAGACAGGTCGCTGGGTAATGGTAGCTGAGCCGCAGTGAGACAGGATGAGCCTTTTCTATCTGCCTGTAATAGAGAGTGACTCTCGCTGAATTGCAGCATCAGAGTGCGGCCACATTGCTATTCACCCAGCATCACACCTCAGCTTTAACAAGTCCAGACCTACAGGGTGGGTAGATTGCACATGGCCAGAGTGGTCTCTCTCTCTCTCTCTCTCTCTCTCTCTCTCTCTCTCTGTCTGTCTCTCATCATTCTTTTTTTTTTTTTGGTGAGAAGCGTCAGACAGGGCAGGGTGCCTCATGTTAAGGGGATTCGTGATCTGAGAAGTCGTGTGTTTTATTAAAACAATACGTGAAAGGTCTGTGAAAATGAAATGCCCTGAATATATTACGACATGCAGGGACTATATTTACACAACGGGGCAATGTGAGAAGAGTGTGTGTGGAAATACTGCAGTATACAGCCACTGTAGAGTACACTCTGAGAGGACATGTAGACACCTGGCAGCTCGCTAAACTCTAACGGGTAAAACAATGCAGTGTGAGTTATTTGTACTCTACTCTGAGGACCGCACACTGCAGGATGCTCCATTTTCACCTGAGAGGATGAATCTCATTACTGTGTGATTCCAGCTGAACAAAGTTTAGAGAAAGAAGAATTTTTCACTGATTCCTGTACTGCGTTACACAACAGTGTCTATAAACATCATCACTTTACTGTAATACAGTGTATTTTACAATATAAAAACATTGTTTTTGTGTCATATTATAATACACTACACCTTATCATACTGAACTGTATTATACTGTCATACTGCACCATACCACACTACTGTGCTCAAATACACTGCACCACCTTACTGTACTGCACTATGCTGTACTATAATACACTGCACTTTAGACAAGGCAAAGCAAGTACAGCCTCTTACACACCAGGGCAAATAAAAGTGGTTTACAGAATCCACTGAAACAGTACAAAGTAGTGAATTAAGAGCAAGAATAAAATAAAAATAAAAAAACACATTTAAAGGCATTGACACATTGATCCATTAATTTATTCATTGTCTGTAAGACCTTATCCAGTTTCCGGAATCAGTCCTTCACAGGGCGACACACACTCACACCTACTGACACTTTTCAGTCTCCAATCCACCTACCAACGTGTGTTTTTGGACTGTGGGAGGAAACCGGAGCACCCGGAGGAAACCCACTCAGACACAGAGAGAACACACCACACTCCTCACAGACAGTCACCCGGAGGAAACCCACGCAGACACAGGGAGAACACACCACACTCCTCACAGACAGTCACCCGGAGGAAACCCACGCAGACACAGAGAGAACACACCACACTCCTCACAGACAGTCACCCGGAGGAAACCCACACAGACACAGGGAGAACACACCACACTCCTCACAGACAGTCACCCGGAGGAAACCCACACAGACACAGAGAGAACACACCACACTCCTCACAGACAGTCACCCGGAGGAAACCCACGCAGACACAGAGAGAACACACCACACTGCTCACAGACAATCACCCGGAGGAAACCCACGCAGACACAGAGAGAACACACCACACAGCGGGACTCGAACCCACAACCTCCAGGACTCTGGAGGTGTGACAGAGACTATAGTACACTGCACTGTCCTATACCCCACTGTACTATACTCTGATCCTGTCGCCTGTATTTATTCTGTGTATTAATAGGCTGAAAATATAAACTTGTAACAAACTCACTTATGTATTCAGTTTCTATATTTGTACAGTGTTGTGTTATATTTCATAAATTATACATTTTATATTTTATACATTATACATGTTCTACTTTTTGTACTTAGTGTACTGTTAGAGTTCTGTGTTAAACAGGATTACAAAGCAGCTCGGATAAGAACGTGTATTAAAACAGTAGACTATACGACACTCTACTGCACAATAAACACTGACACTAATAGTACACTGTACTGTATTCTGAACTGTAATATTGTTCTACATTAAATATATACTGTACTAGTGTATATTACTTGAATGAAACTACTGATTGGAATGTTTTCTGTTTCAGTAAATGAACCCTTCATATCAGTGAAATAAGAACAAAAAAAATATATTCAAAAGAAAGAAGAAGAAAACAAAATCATTAAAGTGTTGTCTGTTTGGCTCTGAGAAAAAATATTATTTTAAAATTCCCTGAAAGTGTTTTGCATTCCCCTCTGCTGCTAAAAAGGCCGAATTTGGACTCAAAATATCTTTGGCCAAGAGGAATACTCTTTTTTTTTTTTTGTTTTGTTTTTAGCCAAACTAACACTAAGGCTGTATCCTCGTCTGTCACCCACAGTCTAGCTCCCAGAATCCATTAGGCCTTCTCCAGAGATAAACACGTCGGCCAAGCTCTCAGTTTAAGGACAGATTGTCATCTGTACCCCTCAACCCAGCAGTGAAACCCAACCGAAGGGGTTCGACAAGAACAACTGGGGTTTAATTGATGCAGCTGTTGTTGCAGAAGGGCATTAGCCCGAGAAGCGTCAATACTATCTCACGCGCAGCTTTGTTATTGTTCATTAATTCTGACTATATTCCCAGACCTTGGAGCCGTTTTCCTTTGTCCTGAACGCTGGCGGTTTACAGTGGAAGCAGCGGCTAATAACACAGACATTAGGACGCGATGTGAGGCAGTGAAAACGCCGCCGTCATTAAGTTTTATGAGAGCTCTTCATATATTATCACCGGGAAGGAGAGGAAGCCATCTGCTTTTCGAAGGCCGGAGCTTGTGGGGCCGGGTGAAAAAGAAAGAAATAATGAATACTTCATTCCAGGCAGACTTCCTTTCTTTTTTATTTATTTATTTTTTTATTTCTTTATTTCTCATTTGTCCACTGTTTGCTTCACATTTCTCTCTTTATTCCCCTGAGACCTCCGGTGAAAAACAGGCTAGTATTGAAAGCGTTCTACAAAAGCGCCTTAAGAAACATATTTTATATCAAACCCTCGCTACCTAAGAGGCCGGAAAGCTAAGGGGTAAGCCGTTATATCACTCAGAGAACAGAAGAAGAGAAGGAGGACACGTTTTCAAAGCCTGGACCTTCTCAAACACAAAAGAGCACTGCAGCACCACATCTGCTCTCCACACTCAATCACTCTTCTCCTCTCTCTCTCTTTTCTCTCATTCTCTGAATTAACTTGAGCTCTGCGCCTTGCAGAATGACGCTGGTGTGCTTTTCATTCTCCATTGCCCTTGAAAAGCTGACGTTTCCCCCTTTTCTTTATTCCTCAGAACCAATCAAAGCCAGTGGAGCACACAAACATATAGTTGTTCTTCGAAGACCTACGTGTATCTCCATTTTTGTGGGTTTGTTTTTACTGCATCATTTGAAAACACAGTACGATGGATGGACACATAGAAATGTTCCAGTTACTTCAAAATAGAACCAGAAACAGGAACAAAAATACAAAAAAGTCCAGCTGTTGCTCTCCTCACTTAGTTACCCCCCTTCCCCACTGTTCCTCAGCGCTCAGGACCCCCACAGAGCAGGTGTGATGTGGTGGTGGATCATTCTCAGCGCTGCAGTGACACTGACGTGGTGGTGGTGTGTTAGTGTGTGTTGTGCTGGTGTAGAGTGGATCAGACACAGCAGTGCTGCTGGAAACACCTACATTCTATTTCCACAAAAACCTACCTTGTACTTGCAGACACTGGCCACTTTATTGGAAACACCAACCTAACAGATTGTGCACAAACAGATTAATTAGAGTCTGTAAGTGTGTGCAAATATTTTTTAATTGTCTTGTCATTTTGAACTCTCTCTCTCTCTCTCTCTCTCTCTCACACACACACATTTTGTTCTCATCCACTGGACACCAACAGTAACAGAATCCAAGCTGTGGACAAGGTCAGATCCATGTTCTCACCACATCCCCACACTGACCATAAAGGAAAAAAAAAGACACCCGGGCCGAAGAGGGGTGTTAGAATGGATCAATGGTGTGAACTGGTGCAGCTGAAGAGCAGCTGTTTGTTTTGTGTGAGGTGTGAGTTAACATCAGCTCCAGGGTCGAGTTCTGTGTCCACTTTCAGAACCAAAGCTCTGCCGAATGAAGCTCAGGTTCCTGGAGGTTTTCTTTCAAAACGCAATCGATTGGTGAAGTTATCGATCTGTTCAGGGGAACTGGTTTCATAGGGTTTAAATCAGACGGTAACCTACAGAAGAGCATCAGCCTCAGGGCATTGGACTGGTTTCCACCGATCAATCAGTTATTAGCGCTGCACTTCCAAATCAAGACCTGAGTCAAGACCAAGACCAGGACACTTCAAATCTGAATTAAGGCAGAGACAAGACTAAATCAAATGGATTTTGAGTCACGAGCAAGACAGAGACTCATCGAGTCTGAGTTCAGACAGAGACTGAGACACAGTGAAAAATGATACTCAGACACATCAAGTTGGAGTCAAAGCTCATCGAGTCAAGACACGTTAGGGTGGCTTCCCAGACTGGGATTTAGCCTAGTCCAGGTCTTCAAAGCATTTTAAATAGTGATTTCCCATAGAAAGGAGAATGTAGTCCAGGAGTCAAGACTAAGACTGGGGCACTTTGAAGTTTCTCTGTTTCAGTCTTGACTCAAAATCAAAGTCAGAGACATAAAAGAGACCAGGTCACATTTGAGACCAAACTGAGATGGAGATGCATTGAATCTGAGTCAGGACCAGGCCGACACACACTCAGCTCAGCTTGGACAGGGCTCATCCGGAGGAGGGGTTTAGGAGGGTGGGTTTACACACTTCTGCAGAGCAGACATGTCCCGGCAGATCGATTGTGTTTGTAGCGAGGGGAAGCATTGCCAGGTTTTGTGTTTGTGTCTCTTTCAGCTGAGAAATACAGTGAGAGAGGCATGTGAGGAGTATGTGTGTGTTCTGTGTAAAGACGTCAGAGTAAAGCAGATGCCGTGGGTTAAGGCCCTGAATCGTCTGGATCCTGGAGATTCCTCATATCTCCGTCTCTGAAGGTTCCTTGGAATTAAAACCATATGTTCCTCAGTGTCAGAGATAGAGCCGCTTAATTAAATCACCCACTTTATATCAGAGCTGCCTTTACCTGTGTGTGTGTGTGTGGTAACAGTGTTCATTACAGAAGACTGTGCAGTAAATACGATTTGTTTAAATGTTTGAAACAATGACAGCATCATTTATTAAATACAATGTGTTTAATATATTTTCTGTTGTTGGTTTGTAATGCTGCTGGTTTTCCAAAATCTGTAATTTGATTATGGTGACGATAGTAACACTGGTTTTTATAAAATAGAGTTGTTGTTTTGTTTTGTTTTTTATAAATAGAGGATGTTGCTCTATTCCTGCTCCATAGGGGGGTAACACTTTCTTATTTTTGCTGTTACAGTTACATTACTTAAGGTGGAACTGACTCTAAATTCAGGAGAGCGCTGACTGCATGAAAGTAAACGCAGAGGGAAAGTGCTACAAAACTAAACAGCTCGAGTTACACATGAGTTTCTGTGGGAATTCAAACAGTGAATAAACACTTACAGACAATTTACACTTCAGACACCAACAAGATACAGTCGCTTCTTACTCACACACACCGCTCCACATTAAAAGATACAGTCGCTTCTTACTCACACACACCGCTCCACCTTAAAAGATACAGTTGCTTCTTACTCACACACGCTGAGATGGGGAGTTTACTGCTACCCACTGCCCACTTTATTAGAAACACTTACACTCTGTTTCCACTAACTGGCCACTTTACTGTAAGCGGATAAGTGGCCAGGCAGTGGACCTTTACTGTCATGTAGTTATGGATATTATTATAAATTTCTAACAGCATTAAATCATACGAAATGATTCAGACCGTTTTGTGGTCTCCTTACTTTTTCTCAGTATTCAGTTGTGGTCATTCATTGTAAAAGAATACAAGCAGTGGACAAGGTCATGTCTGTGTTTATCAGACCTCTACATCCCCACACTGACCATAAAGAACAAGACTCGGTCTTGAGGGGATCCAGATCCATGGTTAATTCTGAGCTGTAATAAGGAGAATAGAGCATCTGTCCTTGCTACTTCAGGTTTAGCATTGCAGAAACTGCACTTTGTAACTTTTGGAGGATGGTAGGAAACCACCTCCTCACTCTCCTCCTCGCCATTGATTTAAGTAAATAAGAATTACACTAGGGGGAGCCCCAGGTAAAATCATAACTAGTGTTCCTTTTAAGGATAAAGTAAGGGTTAGGTTAGAGTTGAGCTGTGTCTTTGGAAAGATCACTTTATTTTACAGTTCCAGCTTTAACCAGGTACAGCATATGACACTGGATAGTGATTCGAACATTTCTGTAAGCATTTGATCGCATTTAGGCACAAGAATCTTAGTAACATCACTGGTCAGTATTTGATTGCACAATCTAATGTGTAAAGAATTGTTAAGTTATTATTATTATTATTATTACTCAGAAGTGAATGGACAGTGAGACCCTGAGAATCCACTCAGGTCACAGGCTCCTGGCCCTCAGTGTTATTTGCATAATGGAATTATGGGAGCTATTCTTCGTCTTCAGTGAGCCATTAGGCAGGACTTTGCTGGATTGTAATTAGTGGCTTCTGCCCTTAACCTTCATTAACATGCAAATGGAAGTCTTGCTCACCAAGAAATATAAAGTGTGTTGAAGGAAAAATGCCAAGGTGATTAACAGGAGCTTTAAGTTTAAGTTTCGAATTTGCCGTCCACAGCAGTCCTTCCCTACAGCTCAGTTCTGAAATGAATCCCAGGAAACATTTCATAGAGCACTACTACAATGTCTTTATTGAACTCTACTCTCTGTCTGGTCCCTGGATGGATTTTCACTCCTACAGCTCCGTCATCAGTTCAGACAGATCAGTAGAGTTTGTTCCTTCCTTGTTGCAGCGTCCAGCTCTCGCTGGATTCTTTCGTCGGCCACCGATCCAAGGAGCGTTTGAACCTCTTCAAAAGACCACGGCGTCATTTTACGAGCTGCCGTCGTGAGTCGGATAAAAACAAACGTGATCTCTGCTGCAGCTGGAGATTTTACAGATGGAGAGTTGGTGCTGGTCGTGACAACGTAGAGTGACGACTCTCTCTGGACAATCAGCGCTCTGCAAGGTTTACACGCCACGGTTTAGTCCCTACTCGACTCGCTCTGAATCACGAGAGAACAGCCACTAAACAAGAACCCGCTTCCAGAACCAGGACCTGATTCACCTGGTGCAGGAGGAAAAAAGACGAGTCAAGTCAAGACTATTCAGTGGAAAAGCAGCATAAAAGTGTAACATGTAATGTGTGAGTTTGTTGTGTAAAAACTGAAATTGAACAAAGTCAGACAGAGTGACTCAAGAAATGTATATTTTCTTCTGATTTTCTTGGACATGATCAACAATGATTTAGAAATGAATATGAAGCATGCCCTTTAATAGTCGAATAACAGCAGAACACAGAAGGTCTTGTGTTTTTGCACATGCCCGATTACTCCAGACAAGGCCTGCAAGTTGTTTGTTGACTGCTCTGTAACTTTTTCTTTTTTTTTTCTGCAAAAGGCGAGTGAGTTTATTTATGACAGTGTAATAACTGCGCTTCATTTCAGTTCTCAGAGCTGCCAGGGTCTTGATAAGCGTCATCTGTCTTAGATATTAAATAATCTTGTTTTAATGTCAGTTTGGGAGCAGCTCTGACATTTAGTGGACCTGTAAAGATCAGCTTTTATCCGCCAAGGCTCCGATCTTAAACACACTGTGGAGTCGTGGCCTCTCGGAGAAAAAGACCAGCGAGAGCAATATTCATCAGCAGATAACAACAGTGTGTAATTTACATTTTGATTAGTGCAGAAGCGCGTGTGAAGTCCTCCTCTGGGGCGTCTCATCAGCTTCAGGAACGATGCTGTAATGCTCCCGTGTTTTTCTAAAAGCTCTGACGGTGGCGTTTAAGACTGATCAATTACAGCACACTTCTGATCTATTACACAACCTTTATAAAAGATCAGAAAATGCCACGCGCTTCACACGCGAATGTCACGTGAATTGTGAAATTTTTCAACGCTTAACCCTCACACCAGGCCTTACAGGCTTTCATAAGGGCTCTTGGCCTGGACTTTAACCTGACTTTTTAGGCCAGAATGCAATCAGATCCTCACAGCAATGTAGCGTAAAGCCTTCTCAGGAGATTAGAAACTAAAACTGCAGAAAAACATGGAGAAAAATGTCAAACTAACATCAATCCTGTCCAAAGAAATGTTGGGAAATGTTCAGGTGTCAGAAGAATAGGACACTCTCTGGAGATGACCACATGAGTTTACAGTCTTCAGGCCTAATGCCAACAGTCATCTAAAGGGGTATTAAACCCCTCCCACTCAGCACTGGGCAGTTCTCATGAGTGATGAGCCTCATCTTTTTCTGGATGAACTGAAGAGTTGTTTGTGATCTAGAGCTGATCCTCCAACGGCTCCTTATCTCATGAATGTTTGAGGCTGAATGCAATCAAATTACAATAGCAGTGGTTTAATATCTAGTGCAAAGCCCTGACAGAAGAGTAGAGTGTGTCATTGTTGTGAAGGACACTATGGAGACGATGGGCGAGCAGGTGTCCAGAAATATTTGGCTGTACGAATTTGAATTTTTCTGTGTGTGCTCAATTTTTAAAGTCTGACGTTAAGGACACACACTCTTACAGGACAGCACATGCATGCAAACACACACACACACACACGGATCCTGAACTTTGTCCGCCGCTCCTCTGCTGCTTTGCAATTCAGATGAGCTCATTTGAATTAAGGCTGTGCTGCTCTCTCTCTGAATACAGTTGAACTTTGCAGACGTGTCAGACACGAACCTTACAGAATCACCGCGGACACGGACACATTAATCAAGTGAAGAACGGGCCGTCTGACACCCTGCTGGACTCAGCCTTTAGCCGGGGTCACTGTGGAAGGGAGGGGGTCCAGTCTGTGGGTCACTCTCCTTTTGTTAACCTTGTCTAATTAAAGCCTAAACCCAGGCCTGGATGACAGGCCTATTATGGAACGACTTTATTACAAAGAGACGTTCAACAAATTAATAGATTCGCGGGCTTCAGAGGGCAGTGACGTGGTTTGTTTTCCTTTTAATGGTGGGAATAGGGGGTTTGGGTTGGGGCTGGGGGAGGGGGTAGGGGGGGAGGCGTTGTAGCAGATGGCGGTGAAACATAAATATATAAATAATATTTTGGGCCGGACATTGTGAAATGGGTGAGGTCAGGTCACTGCTGCTCATCATTTCCTAATTCATGACTCACAATTTACTCCCATCATTATAATTTGTAATTTGTGTTTACAAGCCATGCCAAGGCCAATGATGACCTTTAAAATATGAGTTCATTCACTCAGTCATTCACTCATTCATTGATAGATAGACTAAGCACACATTAATAACACTCTTTTTAAATAATATTTCTACATAAGAAATACTCCACTCTAGAGAAACCTGCGGAGTCAGAATTCTTGACAGCGATGGTGAATGGAACCAGACGTCTGTCTCATATGGATTTAACTAAGATCCCAGAAAATTAGGACATGAACGATGAAAAGGAGCAGCACAGATATTTGTCACATTGGAATATAAAGACATGATGCTAAATGAGCTCCCATCCACTGGTGGTGCTGTTTGTCTAAACGCACATGAAGCCTGGGAACGATCTTTCAGTCTAATCTCAGTCTCAGTCTAATCTCTGGACAGATTTGTTTGTCTCCATGTGTTTCCATTCTCATGTGATCATTCTGCCTTCGTTCCATGTGTCATGTGCCTCCATAGTTTCCAGGTCTTGTGGTGTTCTTAAAGCCACTGTTTTAGCTTCATGTTTTTCTGCCTTTTGAATTAGGCTGCATCCCAATTGCGTAAAACACACTGATATAACACACACTATATGCTTAAAAGTGTTAGTTTCACAGGTTAGTTCACAGAATATTAGTGTACTACAAAATAGACATGATGAATTGTTGCTATGACAACACATGTCACAACAAGCTTTAAATGAAACTCTGTCAGCCATTTTGTTCAAGGGCTGAAACTCAAATATCACTCTCCACCCTACGTGGTTTGATATTAGATAATAGTTCGGTAGTAGTGTTAATTTTATAATCTGTGAAGTGCACTATGTAGGGGGTAGGACAACATTTGGGAAATAGACTTTTCTGTTTCCCACTGCATTGTGGGACAGTGTCTATCATTACCCTACTGGAAATTCCACTGAGTCTAAGTGTGCACTGTGGATATGTTCAGTACAGTCAGCTTTCACAAGTGTAAGTTTACTACACACTACATACTTAAACTTAAAAACAAGATAGAATTAATATTAATTGCACAACTCTTGTGTTTGTCTTGAGCCTGTGGCTACGTCTGTGCTCTTTCTTGTGTAGATCTGTTCTATCTTAGTTTTATTAAGTCTTTCTTACCTTTGTCCTGTGTTTTATTGTCTTCTTCAGTGCTGTGAGTTTTCCTTAATTTCACAGCGTATCTTGTCTATGTTCTTAGTCAGAGTCTAGTGTAGTATCTTAGTATTTGTTCTCCTTAATTCTCTTGTTTCTCTTTTAGTCTTCTGTCACTATTGTCCTCTGTCTTGTTAGTATTTAGTCTTTTTCTTTTATTGTGGCTTCTTTTGCCTGTCACTTGTCAGCTTTGTTTGAGTCTTACTTCATAGTTTGTCTTTATTCATAGGCTGTTCCCTGTCTTTCTTTTCTATTGTGTTTTTAGTTTTAGTCTTTGGTTTTTCTGTATTTAGTCTTTGTTTTCATTTCTTTCTGTTGCTTGTGTGCTTTGCTTTCTGTTTGCGTTCATTTTCTTGGTGTGTGTATCTTTGTATCCGTAATAAACAGAGCGTCCCTCTGTATACCTTCACTTCCTCTTGTTTCTTAACTCAAACCCCATTGTGACAGCCATAATGTATATAACAAATATACAGTCACTTTTCATACTAAAAGAAATGGAAAGAGAGATCTGTGTTTTGTGAGGACTCAACAGAAATAAACTATAAGGAAAAAAACCTTGAAACAATCTCTGAACCCTTAAAAAATATTGATGATACTTTATTTGTGTGTGTTGGATTGTAGCTAATGTGCTGTTAGTATTTACACCCGGCCAGTGTCTGGCAATGCGAGAACTCTGGAACAAATAAAGTGAGGAGTAAAAGTGAAAGGACAAGTTGGACGTATGTGAAAAACCACTGCTCCATTTCTCAGGAGTGACAGCTTGCTCAATAATTCATACAATTAGTCTCTCTCTCTCTCTCTCTCTCTCTCTCTCTCTCTCTCGTCTCACTAACCCACTCCGACCCCAGAGCCCTCCCCTGTCTTATTAGTCAGCCCACATTGATTTTGTGTAGCGTGTAATTAATGTTGAGACATGAGCGGCTGATTTTGGACATCTGTATCTGTCAAGAACGAGCCTCAGAGCCCAGGCCTGCCCAACGCTTACTGCACCTTTAAATCACCTGCTTTCAGCGCCAGTAAATCAGGTCCTGGTTCTGGAAGCGGGTTCTTGTTTAGTGGCTGTTCTCTCGTGGTTCAGAGCGAGTTGAGTAGGGACTAAACCGTGGCGTGCAAACCTTGCAGAGCGCTGATCGTCCAGAGAGAGTCCTCACTCTACGGCACGCAACGCAGACGACCAGCACCAACTCTCCATCTGTAAAATCTCCAGCTGCAGCAGAGATCACGTTTGTTTTTATCCGACTCACGACGGCAGCTCGTAAAATGACGCCGTGGTCTTTTGAAGAGGTTCAAACGCTCCTTGGATCGGTGGCCGGCGAAAGAATCCAGCGAGAGCTGGACGCTGCAACAAGGAAGGAACAAACTCTACTGATCTGTCTGAACTGATGACGGAGCTGTGTTCAGTCCCAAACAACAACAACACGCCGATACACCATGAGTAAACACCGCTTAACGTTACCACCACCGCTGTTGTGGTTTCCAAAACTCTCTGTTCCCTTTAGACACGGGGTTTTGAGACGATACTGATACATTTCAGCTGGGAGAAGTGGGGATGTTTATCGTGGAAAACCAACCATGTACTAAATGAGCAGAGCAGTGTGGAGTCAAGTAGAGCAGGTACCATAGAGCCTTTGTCCTTATTGAAAGATTGACTGCTCCCTCAAACTGAGGCATTGAGGGCGACGTGCTAAAATCCAACACCAGCTCAGGGTTGCCATCAAATACTGGTGTTTTGAAAAGCTAATCTTAAGCAGAGTCCATAGAGGCACATAGGTAGGTCACGTCATTCCGTGAACAGGTCACGTTGCATCA
The DNA here is from genome assembly GCF_029633855.1 of Hoplias malabaricus. Taxonomy (NCBI): domain Eukaryota; kingdom Metazoa; phylum Chordata; class Actinopteri; order Characiformes; family Erythrinidae; genus Hoplias; species Hoplias malabaricus. The sequence continues at coordinate 58,820,591 of NC_089820.1, forward strand.
GCATTCTGTAAGATACGGAGCACTGCGCAATGGTGTGAGGATTTTGAGAGGATTCTGCCAGAGAAGGTCATTCAAGTGGGGAAAGGAATGGTGGAGAGAAGCAATAAGATTAACAGACATCACCACAGAAAGGCTGGGGAAATAATTAATGGCATTAAAGAGGAAAGATGAAAAGGTTCAAATAGACTGAGAAAAACGACTCCTTACTCCACACTCATTGGATTCTCTTCATACTTTTATCACCTCATATTTACCGGAATCAGGTTCTGAACAGAGTCTTATTCTAACATCGAGACACTTTGGCAGGATGCAGCTACAAATTACAGCAAGCTGCACAGTGAATGAAAAAGAAGATATGCATTTACAACTCTCAGGCCTCTACAAGCCACCAATACCTTCAATACATCTCAAAGGTTGGCATCTGAATGGACGGGAGTATTATGTATATGTTCAATAACATCTCTTTGGATTAGTGAGATCAACTATTTTAAAGGCACAAAAACAGCAGAGAAACAGCTTGGTTTAAAGGGGACTTTGTACATTTTTTCACAGTTTCTGAGTGCTACATTAAACTCTGTGATCACTGCAGCTCTTGATGAGAATTTATTGACTGTTGTGGTAATAGTTATAAGGTCACTTTTCAAAACCGAGAGAACAGAGAACCAGAAACACCACACAGAGACTAATGACTGTAGCTGGAGTTTTATTAGTTGTACAAGTAAATTACAAAGCGTTTTCATGTAAAAGTTCAAACATTCTTCAGCTCTTTTGTATTTTTCTTCCTCTCAAAAAGGAGACAAAATGAAGACGTGAGACATCTGAGAGATAAATGAGAGAGTATGGTTTAGTTCATCTGGCGAATCTGAGCACAGTCTGTGACAGAGATCTCTATTTAAAAACGAGAGGAGATGTGTGTGAGATCACGGGGTCTTTCTTTATCTCAGGAGACATGTTCGACATGCTAATGTCTCCTGTGTCTTTCCATCTGATCTCATTGTCATCAAGGAGAAACTATAGAGGTATTAACGAGATTCATTTTTTATTTTTATTTTCTATTCTCTGGGAAGCATCCTAATAAGACAACACTAGACGTTCCCATCTTTCCTGATCCAAATGTGGAAATTCTGAGTTTGTAGCTAAAAGCTGTGATGTTTTGGAGGACCCACGCACCACTGAGCTAATCCCGCTGAAATGAATGAAGCTAATGTGTATGCTAATGACTCTCTCTCGGTTCTATAACACCTCCATGTATTAGGTGATTATATTTAGTGTTTCTCCTCATCCCTCGCTTCGCAAATGAATTCCCGGATTCTCCAGAGCTCCAGGTCAGTCAGAGTCATCTGTGGGATTAGTGGCGTCCTTGGTTAGCTGCTATGCTGTTATAGCCCTAGTTTACCCAAGTTTACTCTAAAGAATGACACAATAACCCTGTCACTCACTCACATTGTGGACAGTTTCGCAAACTCACCCAGTCATTCACACACACACACACACACACACACACCTTTGGACAGTTTTACAAACTCACCCAGTCATTCACACACTCACACCTGTGGACCATTTCGCACACTCACCCAGTCACTCACACACTCACACCTGTGGGCAGTTTCACACATTCACCCAGTCACTCACACACTCACCCAGTCACTCACACACTCACACCTGTGGGCAGTTTCACACACTCACCCAGTCATTCACACAGTCACTCACACAGTCACTCACGCACTCACACCTGTGGGCAGTTTCACACATTCACCCAGTCACTCACACACTCACCCAGTCACTCACACACTCACTCACACAATCACCCAGTCACTCACACCCTCACCCAGTCACTCACACACTCACCCAGTCACTCAAACAGTCACTCACACAGTCACGCACTCACACCTGTGGGCAGTTTCACACATTCACCCAGTCACTCACACCCTCACCCAGTCACTCACACACTCACCCAGTCACTCACACCCTCACCCAGTCACTCACTTACACCTGTGGACAGTTTCACACATTCACCCAGTCACTCACACACTCACCCAGTCACTCACACACTTACTCACACAATCACCCAGTCACTCACACCCTCACCCAGTCACTCACACACTCACCCAGTCACTCACTCACACCTGTGGACAGTTTCAATGTTTACGAAATCCCCATCTGTAAATCATCTAAACCAAGACTCACACATACTTTTGGATACAATATTATCCCCAAGAACAGAACAAATCCATCTTCTGCAGCTTTTTACTGATGAAGCCACTTCACTTTCCCATTTTCAAAATATAGAAACTGATCATGAACAAGAGAAAACTAGAGAACAGCAGGTTTCATCCCCCTCTTTGTTTTGGTTTCCATGTATTTTCTCTGTTTTGACTCGTGTGTTGTGTCATGTGATCCCTGGTCACGCCCCCTTGTCATGTGATTTGTATTTACAGGTGTCTCTTTGTTCTGTTTTCAAAGCCCAGTCCTTTGTCTCTTTGTTTGTTTGTCATTTTCTAAGCATTCTCTTTTGTTCTTTCTTCTCCCGGTTTGTCTCTTTATTTTGTTCATCTCTGGTTGATGGTTTTAATCTGGTTCTTTCATGGGCCTTTATTAGCATTTATCGTAGTTTACTGTGGTTTCTGTGGTCTTTAGCCCTTCTGTGTTTATAGGTTTTCTCTTTAGTTGCTTGTTGGTGGTTGTCTTAGATTAGTTTTTGTTTATCCCAGTCTTGCTTGTTCTATTTCTTAAGTTTTATGAAGTCTTTATTGGTGTTTTTGGTGTTTATTATTGTGTTGTTGTATCTTATTGTACGTGGTCTTCTTCCTGGTCATGTTTAGTGATTAGTTCAATCAATCAAATTTTATTTATATAGCGCTTTTCACAACAAAAAGTCGTCACAAAGCAGCTTTACAGAGATCCGGGTCCAAGCCTCCTATGAGCAAGCCAGGGGCAACAGTGGCAAGGAAAAACTCCCTCAGCACACGAGGAAGAAACCTTGGAAGGAACCAAGACTCATACGGGGAACCCATCCTCCTCGGGTCGACACCGGAGACACAACAGAGAACAGAAGTAAAAGTGAAATGACCGATGAAGGGGTTATAGTAATATAAATGTAGTATATTAGTGATGATGGAGAAGCAGAAATGAAAATGGTGAGGATGATGATATTAGTAATGTATGAGTCTGATGAAGGAGGAGGTGATCAGGGATTCAGTGTGAGTTAAAATTAGGTGCAGAGTTAATCTGAAATAAAACAGCATGGCCAAGCATGATAGTGTAGATGAGACAAGGCCAGGATCTTGTACAGGACACAGGGGCTGGATCAGGGCAACACCTGGAGAGCAGCAGGACATCTCAAAGCATGAGAGAGAGACAGGAGAAAGAAAGCCAGACAAAGGGAACAAATAAAAACACAGAGGTTAGTAGGGTCATGGTAAAGAACGGGGAAATTTGTCCTGCGAAAAAAGCTTCCACTGGTCAGGCAAGAGAACCCAGCGACAGACAGCGTGTTTGCGGTTACTACACAGCTAACTAAGAATGCTGTAGCTATGGTGATATGACAGGGTTAACACAGAACAGTGATAATATGAAAACCAGCCCGAACACCAATATAGAAGGAGTAACCTGAAGGTGAGTGATTAACCAAAAGCTTGTTTGAAAAGGTAGGTTTTTAATCTAGATTTAAAGATTGAGAGTGTGTCTGAGCCCCGAACAGTAACCGGAAGGTTATTCCAGAGTTGAGGAGCTTTGTGAGAAACGGCTCTTCCTCCTGCTGTGTTTTTCTTAATGCGAGGAACAAAGAGTAGATGGGCATCCTGTGAACGAAGTGTACGTGACGGGCGATAAGGTATGAGAAGTTCAGTAAGATACTGCGGGCCTAAACCATGTAGAGATTTATAAGCTAAGAGGAGTATTTTATAGTCAATGCGAAATTTTACAGGTAGCCAGTGTAGGGACGAGAGAACTGGGGTGATATGTTCGAATTTTCTAGCTCTAGTGAGCACCCTGGCTGCTGCATTTTGAACTAACTGAAGCTTGTGTAACGCTTTGCACGAGCTCCCTGCCAGGAGCGCATTGCAGTAGTCTAGACGTGAAGTTATAAAAGCATGCACTAGTTTCTCTGCATCTTTTAATGATAAAATATGCCGAATTTTGGCAATATTGCGTAGGTGGAAGAAGGCGGTTTTGACTGTATTGGATATGTGGGTATCAAATGTGAGAGTCGAATCAAAGGCTACCCCTAAGTTTTTAATGATGGCATTGTGTTTTACTGTTGAATTATCAATAGCAGCATTTCTGAGTGAATGTATCTGAGTATCTTTACCTAGTAACAAGACCTCAGTTTTATCAGAATTTAACATGAGAAAGTTTTGCATCATCCAGTCTTTAATTTCAGTTAGACATTCTGTTATTTTATGTAGACAAGCAACATCATTGGGTTTGGCTGATATATACAGTTGTGTGTCATCAGCATAACAGTGGAATTGAATCCCATGCTTACGGATTAGTCGACCCAGTGGCAGCATGTAGAGTGTGAACAATACAGGGCCGAGCACTGATCCTTGTGGAACACCATATTTAACTAAAGTATGATTAGAGGATTTATTATTCAGATAAACAAATTGGTAACGATCGGATAAATAAGATCTGAACCAAGAGAGGGCAGATCCTTTTATTCCTACCAGATTTTCCAGCCTATCAAGAAGCATCACATGATCTATGGTATCAAATGCTGCACTAAGGTCAAGCAGCACCAGAATAGATATATAGCCCTTATCATGTGAAAGGAGTAAGTCATTAGTTACTCTTGTTAGAGCCATTTCTGTGCTGTGATTTGGTCTAAATCCAGACTGAAAAATGTCATGAATGTCATTGTTTTGTAGATAAGAGCACAACTGCTGTGACACGACTTTTTCTAGAATCTTAGCAATAAAAGGGAGGTTTGAAATTGGCCTGTAGTTTGCGAGTACGAGAGGGTCAAGATTGGGTTTTTTAATAATTGGTTTGATTACCGCTAGTTTCAGAGGTTTTGGTACATATCCAATGTTGAGGGATGAGTTTATTATTGTGAGCAATGGTCTAATGACTTTAGGTAAAATTTGTTTAAATAATTGTGTTGGTACAGGATCCAGTAAGCATGTAGTTGATTTAGATGAGCTAATTAAACTAAGCAAGTCATTTTCATCGACAGAATTCAAGTAGTCTAAGTGCACCTCAGAGCTGGCGGGGGGTTCATCTACGGGAGCCGATGTGACTTTGGACTGATTTTGGATTTTGAGGCGAATGCAATCAATTTTATCATTAAAAAACATCATAAAGTCATTGCTACAGAAATCAGAGGGAACAATGGGGTTGATTTCCTTTTTGTTTCCAATTAGATTTGATACAGTGCTAAAAAGGAATCTAGGGTTGTCTTTGTTGTTTTCTATAAGGGAAGAGATGTACTGTGATTTGGCTTTAGATAAGGCATGTTTGTAGTCGGTGAGGCTGTGCTGCCATGCAATTCGGAAACATTCTAGTTTTGTGTGTCTCCATTTACGTTCATGGTTACGAGCAGCCAGTTTTAATGCACGCGTGCTGTCACTGTACCATGGAGCAAGCCTTTTCTCTCTAAATTGTTTGGTCTTGACTGGTGCAACACTATCTAGGTTTGTACACAATAAGTGGTGTAGGTTGTTTGTAATGAGCTCCAGGTCATTTGGGTGAGTTGGAGAAGAAATGGTGGTAAGGTCTGGAAGGTTGTTGATAAAATCACTAACTGTTGAGGATGTTATAGTGCGCTTTCTAATATAGCGTGGTTGTGGACAAATATCAAAGTTTAACGCTATTTCATATGTGATTAGATGGTGATCAGAGATGGTCTCATGTAGCGAGAGATTGGATAGATTCTTTATCTCAATGCCCCGTGTTAACACTAGGTCCAATGTGTGTTTGCATTGATGAGTGGGCCCAGTAACATTCTGAGTGAACCCTAGCGCATCCAAAATTGATTCAAATGCAATTTTAAGTGGATCATGGTCCTTCTCAAAGTGAATATTGAAATCACCAACAATTAAGGCCTTTTCTGATACGATAACTACACTTGAGAGAAAATCAGCAAATTCACAAAGAAATTCTGTATAAGGGCCAGGAGGACGATAGATTGTGATGAGCATAAATGAGTGCTGCCTTTTTGATGCAGTGACTTTAAGAGTAAGTACTTCAAAGGATTTAGTATCATAACTAGATTTTTGTGTTCTGTCAATGGTAGGGTCATGGATTGTGGCTACACCACCACCACGACCAGATGTTCGTGGGCAACTGTAATAGCTGAAGCCAGGGGGAGTGGACTCATTTAGGGCAATGTATTCATTGGCTTTAGCCCATGTTTCGCAGAGACATAATGCATTGAGTTTGTTATCAGTAATAATATCACAGACAGTGAGTGCTTTGGATGTTAGAGATCGTATATTTAAAAGCCCTAATTTAATGCTGGAAGTGCTGAAATATTGCGTTCGCTGCAGTGCCTTGGTGTTAATTCTAATTAGGTTGTTAAAACTGATTTTTGGGCGTTTAACAAGCTTTGCGGGGAACCGACACAGTCTCAATGCTGAAAAATTTATTAGCGTTAATCAGAGTGGGTGATATGGACATGCTACTCATCATACTAGCAGTAGAGAGATGGTCAGGAGGAACATTAGGAATTTTAATATTACTTACCTGCTCGCTATCCATTCCACCTACCTGACTGATGTGACTGGGAATGACCAGTCAGTTCCGGCGCAGAACCACCTCAATGTTCTCAGAGAGAACTGCGGATCCTAGACGGCTCGGATGAAGCCCATCCCAACGATACAGGGCCGGACGCTCACGAAAGCACTCCCAGTTGTCGACGTAGTCCACGCCGACGGAAGCCGCCTGGCAACGTCCAGGACACGTGCGCCTGGGAGACAAGACACGGTTGCATTACTCTTTATCCCCGGCACTTTTAAATGTCTAACTATTGAGTCACCAATAATAAGAACACCGTCCTGTTTAGTCTTCGGCGCTGGAGCAGGTGAAGGCCAGGAGCTGAGCACCTCAAACCGGTTGGCAGAAGTGAAGACTGGCTGCGGTGGAGGGGGGGACGGCCTCGGCTTCCCACGCCCACGCTGGCGCTCCCATCCCGGTGCAGGCGTGTAGATGGGTACCCCCGCAAACCGCCGCGGCAGAGGAGCCGGAGAGGCGACGGCCACGTAGGAGGCGTCGCGGGCTGCCTCGAGTCTCGTCTTCTCCCACTGGAGCTCCGTCTGCTTCTCCAAGAGACGCTGAATCCGGCGACCGAGCTGCTCGAGCTCCGCGCCGAGCTCAGAAAGGGCTCGTTCCTCGGCAGGCGCCATGAAGAGAAAAAAATAAACAATGAGAAATAATATGTACGAAAAAAAAAAAAAAAAAAAAAGAAAAGAAAAAAATGAAGTTAAGAAGCACGGTGGGTTAGGAATGATGAAGACAGCACACTAGGATAAGCAATGCCAAAGAATATGCAATAGAGATTGTAAATAAACGTCTAGAGGACTAAAACAGCGACAAACGGCAAACAATTTCAAATCAAGCACGCGAGTAGTCAGCCGGAAGTGACGTACCTGTGACGTACCTGTGACCACTCAACAGATTAGTTCTGTTTAAATACACATATCCGCGTATATCTATATTCCTATATTACACACACACACACACAACTAATTTTAGAATTGTAACAAAACAGTGAAGCTCTCTGGCTAACACCATCTCTCACGTGTGGCTGCAATCAGTTAAAAACGAGCAATTTCCATCATCCAGATCGAACATCTCCAGTATTCTCTGCTTAAATGAACAGACCATCAATGTCTGTCCTTAAACACAGTCTCATCCACTACTCACGTGATTCCTCATTACTGCAGAACCTTCTGACATTTCCTATGATCACATGAGATCCATGATCTGGGAATAAATTAGCCTCCTTTATGGAAGCGAGCAGTGGCTATCGGTTTATTTCAGTGGGATCGGTTCAGTGGTGCGGGGGCCCTGCAACACATTTCCTTGCAAATTAGGAAGTTCCAACTTCTAAACAGAAAAATTTACAGAGACACCCTCTTGACAGGGAATTCCCACTGTTCCCAGATCAACATTGAATGTTAGTGATGTCATATCAGCATGGCATCTCCCAGCCTCAACAGCAACGAGGTACAGTGTCTCTGCTCTATTTGTCGCGCAAAAGCTTATCTGCCCCTCCATCCACTCCTCTTCATCAGCCATGCGTAGCCTCATCACTGTGGAAAAGATGACTAGCCATGTGACGTTCCCCTTGATTGAATAAACGATGCAAATCGTCCCAAAATATCCGTGACCTGGGAATAAACGAGCCGCATTTAAGGAAGCAGTGGTAGTTAAACAATTAGCACGGAGGCCCCCTGGATGACGGAGCTGCGTTCCTGGCTCATTAAAAGGAGCCGTGTCTTCTCGCCAGTTTATCCCTGCTGTTTTATGAATTCTGAATTACACCTCATTAATGTGTCATTTGCATAATTAGTGGGAACAAGGACAGAGCTCTCGCAGAGAGAAAAAGAGACAGAGAGACAGACAGATAAATAAATAAAGGAGTGTTGAGGCAGGGACGGGACCCCATGCTGAATGTGACGCATGATTGTTTTCTGGCCCTGTTTTTGTATTCAAATATTTATTAATGTTTTGTCACCTGAAAAAACCCTGGGACCCCTGAAGATGGCAGTCCCTCACTCCCTGAGACGGCTGTCTTGCTGACGGCTGCAGAGCGATGGCTGCGGAGAGACAGCTGCAGCTGGCTGGGAGACCCTCACAGAGCTGGGCGGGATTGTTTCCTATCTGCAATTAATACACCTCCAATAAGCGGCTTCATGCTGCTCTGAATCTCGCATGCAGACACATTAGCAATTATCACCCGGTCCATCATCACAAAGCAGCTCTATCTGTGCAAACATCTCTCTCTCTCTCTCTCTCTCTCTCTCTCTCTCTCTCTCTCTCTCTCTCTCAAACCTGCAGAGGTACAGGTAATTAACCCAGCGCCAGCATCACAAATGATTCACATGATACTCTACTGTTATGTCTATTACCACACATAACCACCCCCATCACCACCCCACCCCATTTCCCCCTGTCCCTCAGCGCTCAGGACCCCCACAGAGCAGGTGTGATGTGGTGGTGGATCATTCTCAGCGCTGCAGTGACACTGACGTGGTGGTGGTGTGTTAGTGTGTGTTGTGCTGGTGTAGAGTGGATCAGACACAGCAGTGCTGCTGGAGTTTTTAAACCCTGTGTCCACTCTCTGTCCACTCTGTGAGACACTCCTCCCTCGTTGGTCCACCTTGTAGATGTAGAGTCAGAGACAGTAGCTCATCTGTCGCTGCACAGTGTGTGTCGCTCGTCCTCTAGTCCTTCATCAGTGACACAGGACGCTGTCGGCTGGATGTTTTTGGTCGGTGGACTGTTCTCAGTTCAGACACTGAGGGGTTTAACAACTCCAGCAGCACTGCTGTGTCTGATCCACTCTACACCAGCACAACACACACTAACACACCACCACTACGTCAGTGTCACTGCAGCGCTGAGAATGATCCACCACCACATCACACCTGCTCTGTGGGGGTGCTGTGGGAACAGTGTTCTCTGGAGGGATGGAGCTCCATCCAGTGTATTTAGGATAATTTGGGATAGTGTTAGTGATCCAGAACTAATCACCCAACATCAGCACCAATCTGTCTATCCTCCATCCTTTTATCTGTTTGCATATAGTTTGTGGACCCACAAATTTCTTCTCAAATGTCAGTAATCTGGAACATGAATCTGTCTTTAAACAAAAACTAAGCTCCGCCAACCGTTATCGCTCAGAAATAACTGGGCAATGAATTGGAATTAGGACAAATCCGGCGCGTACAGAAGTCAGAGCCGATGTGGAGGTGCGGTGGAGGTTATTTGTAAGATAAATGGACCCGCAGAAACAGATGACAGGTCTTTAGCTCAAGTATAGAATGCAATTAACTGGCAAATGAGGCCAGGCTAACCCAAATGACCAATGAGAACGGGCAGCGGCTCGGAGGGAATGAGAATTCAACTCGTAACTAATCTCCAAACAGCTCCGTCAACTCCGCTGAGCTGTGAAAGCGCGTGTGACACTTTAAGCAGCTCTGCACTTTCCAAACTAGCCCATGGAGTTTAAAGGTACGGTCTGTGATATTTAGCCCTCGATGTAGAAAATAATAAGTGATTTTAATATAAACAAATATTATTTAGCATTAACAAAGAATTTATTACCTCTTGGATGCAATGAGAGCCTGAGAGGTGTACACTGACTAGATTCTAAGACATTTCTGTGAATATTTGATTGCACTCAGGCCATTGTAAAGGAGCCGGAAGTAGAAAACACTGCTGATGTATGTGATGTTATTAATTATTCTGACATTGTTTCCTAAACTGTGGAGAATTACGCTGCTTTGTTATTGATTCGTAGAGTGGGTCACTCATATTACAGGCAGCTATGTGTGACTCTGACACACCCAGGCCTGTAGGTGTCAGTGTAAAGTTTGTGTCAGAATGTGGAGGAGAGTCGGCGCAGGAAGAGAATCGTTGGTTTGTTAAGGAAAAGAGTCCAGCTCCAGTGAAACCCATCAGCTTCAGCTTTCCTTTTACTTGTTTGTTCTTGTCTTAGAGTATGGAAACATAGATTTCTCATCATTTCTTAATACATTTAATTCATATGAAGGTAATGCTGAATTTATACAGCATCCCGAGGACAACCATAAACCCTCCAGACTCCAGAATCACCGACACATTTCAGGGTCAGTTTATATTTATACACAAGAGTACAGGTTAGCATAAAGAAGACGGTGGGTTTGCCCCCACACTTTATACTGTGCCACACTGTGTAAGTGACACTTACCTCATCACATACCCCTAATCTTAACCCTAACCCTAACCCTACCCCCACTTCAGAGGGCTAGTCTTAGTAGCAGAGTGACTCAGACAATACCGGTACACGTTACGCGTGACATTAAGCTGTTTCTCCCAGACAGTGGACAACTAATAACTTTCACTACTTGGCTATTTTGGCCGGTGAGGTCTGTCCAGTTCTGTACACACACAGATATCATCACTGCCTCCTTCATACACACCTCAGTGGTCTGATCTCTTTCACTGATAAAAACGACCACGTCTGCAGCTCTGGAGAAGTGGAGGCTGAAAAACCTTCATCTTGTGTCAACAGTGCTCTGCCTCCTCGGTTTCTCGCTGCAAACCAATCTAGTTTTACTAATAATAGACTGAGCTTTGTGGGGAAGGAGCCCGGCAGTAATTTCTAGGTGTTAGACATAACAGATGGGTCTTCTTCTGTTTTTTTTTTTTTTCCTTTCCCTCCTCCACCACCTCCTCTGAGAGAGAGAGGACAGAATGTGGACCGCTGTATTATCATATGCACAGTTTTGATTGACAAGAGACAATGAGGAACTCGTGGTGAGATATTGCTGCAGCCCACTGGCCCGGAGGGCTCCACGAAAAAAAAAAAAAAAAAATTGCAAAACACATTTCTGAGAAGTGCTATCTGGGTTTTCTAATGCATCTTTATTACCGCTAATCCCCCACGCTCCCCGGCTGAGTGTAAACTTCATTTGTCTTTATCCAAATCACGTTGGAGGCGACTTTAAATGGAAAATTCCAGCGTTCAGAGCAGGGAGGGCTGAAAACCTGGCCGTGAGACAAGCGAGTGCTTCTCTAAATACACAGCAAAAAGGCCCTCCGAGACCCTGTATACTCTATAAACTTCCATTCTGATTAGCCCAGTCTTATGTCCTCTGTGTTTGAGGGAAAACAAGCTCCTGGAAGTCTCTCCTCCTCCTCCTCCCTTTCTCTCACTCTTTCTCTCTCCCCCTTGTTCTCAGAGAGGCTAAAGTTTCAGAGATTTATGGCCCGGCCCGATGCAGATGCCGGCAAGCAGATTCTTTGGAGGTTTCCACATCCCCCCATTTGTTTTTCCACATTACTGATGTTTCAGTTAATGTGCCGGGAGCATCCCCAGGAGGAGCCGGGCTCGCTCTCTCCTCCGGTTCAGGCTTCATTTACCTCCGCTCCTCTCCTCCCGAGATAAAGCCTGTCGTATGGCACCCGCTCTCCTGAGGCACTATTAATACACCGGGAAGAGTGAGAAGACCACAACAAAAAAGAGGAGTAAAGGAAAAGAAGAGACGTCCTACAACCGCAGCGTTCACCTGGGCTTCTTCTGTGTGCTCTGTTTGCTTAGACTGGAAAGGAGAGTGAGATGCAGCATTAAACACACCAACAGACAACAAAGACTTAGAAAAAACGACGCTAGGGTTCCTGTTCTCCTCGTCTCCGCAGTGGAACACAGTTTTAATGAAACGTCTGTGACCCGCTTTGGTCCAAACCCCAAGCAGTGTTCTCCCCCTGTGTAAACAGCCCCTGTTCAGAACGCCTGCTTTCAGCACCTGTTCCTTTAAATGATAATGAGCCGCTCGCTGTTCACCCCGACCCCGAGAGCACAGCAGTGAGGAGCGAGGAGCAGAAGCTCTGGTTTTTAGCCGTTTTCACTCTGTTCTCGTTCTTCTCCGTTTGTTCCTTTTATGAAAAGGAAAGGACGGCTCCTTCAAAAAGCTCAGTCTCTGAAATAAGAAAGAGAGGACAGACAGAGACGGACAGGAGACGTCCATCTGTTGCTATGCACACTACAACCTCATCTTTGCACTCTCACATAAACACGGGTCCAGCGCTGTGATTGGACAGACTCAGACGAGGGGGCGGGGCCATTCTAAAGTCTCTGCACTTGACGTCAGAAGCGGAGCAGAATTAGAATGACTCGGTTTTATCCCGTGATTCTGACTCAGGCAGCGCTCAGTAAACTGACTGTGGGGGTCTTGTTTCACAGTGTGTTTGTTGTTGGATTCCAGATTGCCACATTAATTTGAACAAGCATTGAACAAGGGATGTCTCCTTTAAGAATAAGAGCACACAAAAAAACAGCTTAAACAAAGAAGGAGAATAAATTGAAAACAGAAAAAAACATTGTCAGTAGAATCCCCCCAGGTCCTGAACCTCTGGTTTCCAAATGCTTTTACAAAAACATCTTTAATCATCTTCTAAACACGTCCCCTCTAATCACTGTGCAGTTTGTCCATCACTTATGGACACAGATGTTGTTGATAAGTCTGTCCTGAAGCCATTTACAGTGTAAACGCTGTTTGCTCTGGTTTAATGGGGCTGGGTTTCTTCGTTGCAGTAAAAAGGCACTCTGCGGAGTCAAATGGACAGCAATTAATTTCCACTGACATATTTGTGCAAAGAGACAAATGGAGACTTAAAGGGGATCTCCTCTGAGGGAGGTGAGCTCAGCTGAGCAGGGAAATGAAGAGTAAAGCTAGGTTATAACACCCGGAGTATAAACGAATTAAGAGTCCTGTTAGAACAATACAGACTCGGCTCCTGAAAGTCAAAGGAAAATCAGTGGAAAACTAAAATGAGTTATTACTTCAAACCATTTTTGCAGTTGGACAACATTCTTACAGTCTCTCTTCCGTTAACAGTCTTGTTTGCATTAATTTCTGGAAACTTAAACATAAAAACATTGAAAGCCTTAAACCTAAGTGTAATTCTCAGAACATTTGCACCACAGCATTTTGGTTGTGTAACAGTTTACAGCACTGTTTCTGTGATTCTTCTTCAGCTTCTTAACAGAGTGTAACAGCCACCAGTGAAACAGCAGCTTAGTTTGTTTATTGAAAAACATTTAAAACAGGGTTATGATTGATTCTGATTGGCTGTTATTTTACAGCCACTATGTCATTTTGTTTCAGTATTTTTATGTATGATATTTAAATATATATTACTTAAAGCATTCATTCATTCATTCATTCATTATCTGTAACCCTTATCCAGTTCAGGGCGGCGGTGGGTCCAGAGCCTACCTGGAATCATTGGGCGCAAGGCAGGAATACACCCTGGAGGGGGCGCCAGTCCTTCACAGGGCAACACAGACACACACACACTCACACATTCACTCACACATTCACTCACTCACACACTCACGAGTCGCGAATCCACGTACTAACGTGTGTTTTTAGACTGTGGGAGGAAACCGGAGCACCCAGAGGAAACCCACGCAGACACAGGGAGAACACACCAACTCCTCACAGACAGTCACCCAGAGGAAACCCACGCAGACACAGGGAGAACACACCAACTCCTCACAGACAGTCACTTGGAGCTGGAATCGAACCCACAACCTCCCTGGAGCTGTGTGACTGTGACACTACCTGCTGCGCCACCGTGCCGCCCTTACTTAAAGCATATCAAGTTATTCCATGTGATGTAGAAACAAACAAAACAACGCTCTACACCTTTCTGACAAGTCCACTGTGCATAGAGAAGACGGGTTAAAACACCTTGAGAAACCTGAAATAAAGGAACTCACTTGTCGTAGAGCACTGCATCAGAGGGACGACAAGATGTTGATGTTGACTTTAGGGCAAAGTTACCATCAGCGTAAACATATGCAAAGCAGCCATGCGCTCATTACAAGCCCTCCACCACAAGAACTAAATGACAGGCCAGACATTCAGCTTCTGATGAGGATTTATGACCCTCCTGCCAGCGCCAGTCAACTGCATGTTTTAGAGCAGGATCTTCACAGGCTTTTCATTCCCTCAGTAAATGTTTGTTTATTTATTTATTTATTTACTTATTTATTTATATTTAAAATGACCTTTTATTTGTCCTTTAATTACATTTTTAAAAATACAATTTACAAAACTTTTGGACATACTACAAAGAGAGAGAGAGAGAGCAGAAAAAGGAGCATTAACAATAATAAAAATAATAAACCTCTTTATTATACTCTTGTTATGAGGTTGACATGAATTGTTTGTGTCTACCGTTCCCCTGACTTTAACTGTAACTTTCACCCTAAGCATAACTTTAATAATGATCTTAACTCTAACTCTAATCTCCAGACGATCAGAAGCTACAGGATTGTCTCTTGTGTAACGTTCTCCCACTACAGTTTACAGCACTGTTTCTGTTTCTGTGACTCTGTAGTGAAACAGCGCCCCCATTGGAAGCTAGTTAAGCTACTTAAAATATCCACCAATCACAATGAATCATAACATACAAGTGTTACTGATATCTAGGTTTCTACTTTTAATTGTTAATGGATTCATTTTTGGAGATTTTTGTTGTTGCCCAAACACCCCACACTGTAACACCATGGTTTTTTTAGTTGTTGACGATGGTGTGTTGGTTTGAGCTCAGTGTAGCATTTAAAATAACATCAGAGGTTCTCTGGATTCTGCAGATTTATTTCCAGAAGAAGTTACTTAACGTCACTGAGGCTCGGCTCCTATCTCACTTTTTAATTAATTCCATAAATCATTATTAATAACCTTTAAAACTTCCATCTCCGAGCCTCTAATCACCACAGTCAATCTTTGGGTGTCAGTTTTGATTGCCAATCCATGTCCTCCTCTAATTGACCTTGTCCACAGAGGAATGAGAAAGCAGCCCTCTCTCTCTCTCCCTCTCTCTCTGATCGCACATTTATCCCTGCTGCAAATTAAGAGAGCGCTGAGTTTGTTCAGGAGCTTTAATTCAATCATGTTCACTTTCCAAAGCGGAGAGTAACATGTTCGTTTGAAGCCACTCTCAAATATGAGACAAAAATGAGAACACTCTTCCAAACCATTTCCAAAACTGTAAGACACCAACTTTCTTAACTTTTGAATTTCAAGTTAAAATGGATAGATGACTTTCTTCATTAAATGTTCTTCAATAGAAATACAGTAACCATCTGAAAATAAGCGGCACGGTGGTGCAGCAGGTAGGTGTCGCAGTCACACAGCTCCAGGGTTCGAGTCCCGCTCCGGGTGACTGTCTGTGAGGAGTGTGGTGTGTTCTCTCTGTGTCTGCGTGGGTTTCCTCCAGGTGACTGTCTGTGAGGAGTGTGGTGTGTTCTGTGTCACCTGTGATGGCCTGCAAGGAAACTGTAGTTCCCAAAGACCACCAATCCCCAAAGCCAATACCTGCTCCGCCAGTGCCCCAAAGGCAGGGCTGGTATGTTGTCACGGGCTGATAGAAACCCATAAGCAATGAGCTGTGGGAGAATCCATGTGCTGCTGAAAGATGCGAGAATGCTGGGGAGGTATTGGGGGTATAGTCAGGGGGGCTGCAGGGTGTATCAGGAAGAGCGCTCGACCTGTAGTGAATTTAACCACGTCTGGATGCAGGACACATGGAGGATGCTTCATTAAAGCTATCCTCCTGAGACACTCCCACACTTCCTGCAGGGCTTTAAAGGCTGAATACACTGAGAGCAGGGGCTTTTTCAAGGGGAGGGATGTAAACATATCAATTAATCTGACGTCTATAGACAAATATAGGAAAAGCTCTGTGCAAAATCAGGGCACGGTTAACACATAAAACAGACGTAATCTTCTGAAGAATACGTATGTACTGTGACTCTAAGAGCACGTGTACTTGAGCAAATGTAACTAACGCCTTCCACGCGGCAGTGAAAAGAGTACTGTGTGTTTTTCTCTGGACAGTGATGATATTCTCAGCTGTTGTTATTTTTATAAGTCACTTCCAACACTTTATAACTCGATTTCATGCCGTAGAAGCTGAAAAAGGCCACTCTGCACAGCTGTATGGATTGTTGCTGCTCTAATCACTAACAACTTAAGAAGATTAGAGACTAAAACCTCTTAAAGTCAGGAGGAGTGACTGTACAGTAGTTGAGCTCAGCAGGAGTCACTGCTTTACTGTAAGGAACAGATTGAAAAGCAATTATTTGTTGCGTGAGCCGGGACCCTGAGAGCGTAACTCAGAGAATAAAAACAGCTTTTTTCATCTCAACACTCTCTTAACCCTTTCAAGTCCTTTCTAGTGCTGTACTAAGTTAAAAGTCAGATGCCTGCAGTACAGTTCCTTATTGATAACAGAGCGTACAGTAACTGTTTGGAAATAACTATTGTTTACACATCAATTTTAATGTGTAATCCCACTTCTACAAGGGTTCTTTAGTAAAGAAAACGGTTCTATATAGAACCCTGAACACTTGAGGATTCTTTGCATCATTAATGGGTTCTTCAGATTGATGGAGAGTGTGCTATGGATGGTCCTATACAGCACCTTTTAGAAGAGGGTTCTATACGGCACAACAAACTGTTCCTCTACTGTTAACAAAGGAAGAACCGTTTGTTGGTGCCGCATAGAACTCTGCTTTAAAAGGTGCTTTATAGAACCATCTCTAGCACATTCTCCATCAATCTGAAGAACCCATTCACAGTGAAAAATACTATTTAATTAAGAAAATGTTTCTTCAAGTGTTCAGGGTTCGATATAGAATTTTATTTAATTAAGAAACCTTGTGCCCTGTGAAGGACTGGCGCCCCCTCCAGGGTGTATTCCTGCCTTGCGCCCAATGATTCCAGGTAGGGTTTGGACCCACCGCGACCCTGAATTGGATAAGGGTTACAGATAATGAATGAATGAATGAAAGAAACCTTGTAGAACACACACACACACACACACACACACACACACACACCACACACACACACCACACACACACACACACAAACACTGTTCTGAACCTGAAGAAGGATCACAGAAACAGTGCTGTAAACTGCTGTGGGAGAATGTAACACTGGAGACATTTGTGTGTACACTGACTCAATTAAACAAAAACTGATTTTTAGACAAATCTGAATTTCAAAGTCAAAAGATTTTAAAATGACTTCATACATTTAAATTGGAGGTGGAGAGGAGTATATTATGAGAGGAAGAACAGCACTAGCAGCAGGAACTTTCCTCGTAACAAAGAGGAATGAATTACAGTCACAAATTCAACAGGAAATCAAACGGAATGATGCAAAAAATGATGGAATCTGCCATGAACCAGTGGTCCACACAACCAATGGATCCACGAGGAACCGAATGTCATGTAATTTTTATTTTTATTTTATTTATCACAAATGTGACTGGAAACAAGAAAAAAAGCATAAAAAGATGAATTTTAATATGGGAAATGTAAATGTACAAAATAATTATGTAAAAAATGACAATAAAATCAAGTAAAATAAATCGTAAAAGAGAAAAAAATCACATTTAAATAAGAAACTAAACCCAAAAATAAGTCAAAATAGAGAATAAATATAAGATAAATATAGAAATTAAACTCAAAATAAGAATCTGATAAGAATAAAACTCATAAATGAATAAATATTCAAGGCAAACAGCAGTAAAAAAAAACAAAGCAACTAAAACTAGTAAAATAAATAATAATAATAATAATAGTAAGATACATTTAGAAGTTAAACTTATAATAAGAATATGATGAGAATGAAAATCAAAATATTTTTTAACCAAACCCACAATGACAAGTCAAAGAACATAAACAGTTTACAATAGAATAACTTTATATATAAAATAGTAATTAAAATGAAAACGGACTGAATAAACGGAGTCCTCAAGGCGGCGGTGATGGAGGGGAGACGCCTGAGAGACTGTAACCCACATTTCTGAGTGAGCTGAGAGCAGAAGCTAATTATTCACCGCCGCGGCTCTCGGAAGAAGAGTAGCCACAGGGTTCGGGGGGGACCTTGTTCTTTTGTGTTCTCTGTGTTCTCAGGCGTGAGTTTTACCCCTCAGAGGGGCGAGAAGAGGACAGATCCCTCACCTGCCCCTGCCCCTGCCCCGTCTCAGCGTTCTCACATCCGCTAATGATACATTTAGCCTTGGGCGAATCCGGAACAATCCGCAGCTAGGGACGGATCTCACTGACCTCATCAAACAATCCGTCCACTCTCGTCTCCCACTAAAGCCTCACAAAGCCTCTCTTCATTTCTACGGGTCCGGCTCTAATGGGATTGGGGGTTATATATGTATCTATAAATATATAAATATATATTACACTCCCAGTGCCCAGTCCTCTCCACGGTGGCCTCCGGTCTGGATACAGTCCGCTGAGCGATGTGGATTTAGAAAGCGCCTCATTCCTCCGGATGGTCAGCAGTCGTGCTGCTCTGCTCGTGGCTCACTGTGTGAGGACAGGAAAGGTGAGCCGTGTGGAGGATGTAGAGCAACATCTACACAACCTTCACAAGGAAAAGAAGAAAAATAAAACAGAGCAGATTCGCTTTAATAACAGTGTGGGTTTATTGGTGGTATTTATACACTGTCTAGTGGTCCATTGGATTGTATCATGGGGTGGTGGTGTTTAGTCTTGTTAGTGTGTGTGTGGTGATATGCAGTCTCGATAATGTGTGTGTGTGGTGGTACGTTAAACTCTAACGTGAAAACACGAGGAAGGTTATTTTTCGTGATGCGAGCGATTTAAATGCCGGTGCTGCTCAGTCCGTGTCACCGTTGGCCTCCACACACTGTGACAGAGAAGGCGACTCGTGTTGTGGATGTGGAGCAGCATCTACACGACCTTCACGAAGAAAGAAAGTGGGTGAGGTTTCGTCTGAGGACGAGGCTTTTGTCTCAGTTGCAAAGGTTAACTGGAACAGAGCTGGGACTTTTTGTCCAAAAAGGGCAGGATTGATTGAATCCAGATTCCACATTGTGTGCGTTCTCAGTGTGAACGCAGCTGATTGACAAACTGTTTTCTTTAAGCCAAAGAGAAACCGACGCACAAATTCCCACCGGTCAGAAACCGTAATTAAATTAGACAGAGCCGCATGCTAACCTTTCGCCGATTGTAAAAAAGCCACAATAGCTGCCCTTCCAGATCAGCTGAGGGATGAGGTTTCCTCACCCATTACCCGCCGCTCTCCCAGGAGCCGTATTGACCTGAAAAATGCCGTTATTGTACGCCACAAAGGAGCGTCCGAATGCAGACCCTAACACATACAGTCAGGTCAATTAGTTGTTTCATTTGAGGTGAATAGCGTGGCAAAAGACCTTTCCACGCTCACACACAACCTGCAGAGCCACTGGGCTACGAGGGGAGAGGAGTAATTGCGTATCTAATGCAGCCAGAAAAAAAAAGAAAACATTGGATTTTACAAGGTTCCTTAAGGTCAGTGTCCTTCCGTTAACTGAAGTCATAGCTTTTCCTTCTCCTTTGTGTCCAGACGGAGCCCGCAATGCCACAGAATATCACCCATCACCTCAGCACTGCAGGAGAGGCCAGATCTTTGTACACCGTCATCAAATCATTGACTGAAGATCAGTTAAATCAAGGATGTTACATATTTAGTCACTTTTGATTAGTGACAAACCTCAATATATTAAAAAAAAAAAAGTTGGTTCAAAACGTATCAACCCAGAAAGTGCAAAACGTTTGTTGTTGTTTGTTACAGGCTCTTTACAGGCTCAACGAGAGCTGAAATTACATAAAAATGAAATGAAATTAAATGTCCAATTATCTGTTGTATAATTCAGCAACATACAACAAAATGTGTCTTCAGCATTTTCCCCGTCTGACAGCCCCTGCGCCCAGGAAGCAGTTCAGTGGGTTCAGTGCCTTGCTCAAGGGGCCCTCAGCCGTGGATGTTGAGGGAGGAGGACAGTGCTGTTCCTTCAGTCCCACTGCCCCCAGTGTTTCTGCCGGTCGTGGGAATCAAACCAAAGATCTTTCAGTCCTAAGCCCTCTTTTCTAACCATTAGGCCACGGCTGCTCACAGATGTGTTCAAATGCTGAGGATTTAGGGTCTGGTCGAAACACTAAGGAACTACATTCGTTTTTCAAGTTTTTTTTTTTTTTTTTCTTGATAACTTTTGAACTACAAGAGATATCACAAGAAATCTGATATCAGCCGTTTATTTCTGAGAAAATCATGGTCTCTTTTGATATGCTGCATGACCGCCTTCCCATTGGAAAAACTTGTCCTTGATCAAATATGGTGGCCTTCAAGATGGCGGCCATGTTTCTTTTTGCTAACAGACAGGCACCTCCTCCATTACTCTCTGGGGTATTCAGATATGTCATTTTCCCTTTAGTTTCTGAAATAAAGGGCGCCCAGAGACTTTTGACTCACTCTGTAGTAAATTTAAAGGAAGGAGAAAAAAACCCATAACTTTCATTGTAATTACTGAAGTCATAGCTTTTCCTTCTCCTTTGTGTCCAGCCGGAGCCCACAACAACACAAAATACAAAAAAAAAAAAAATAAAATAAAATAAAAAATCACTGCAGGAGAGGCCAGATATTTATGCACCGTCATCAAAACATTTCTGAGAATTGTCTGATATCAAATTTCTTGTGATATCTCTTGTGGTTCAAAAGTTTTCAAGAAATAAATTTGAAAAGCTTCTGTCATTCCGAGTTTGGACCAGAACCTGACTGCTCAGCAACGGTTAGAGAAGAGGGCTTAGGACTGAAAGGTCATTCCTTCAATTCACACGACCGGCAGGAAAATTAAGGGTTGTGGGAGTGAACTTTCAAAATAATTTTGGAGCTTTTCTATTGGTCAATTCATCATGAAATCTTAACACAGTGTGAAGAACAGCTGCTGTGTTCAAATTAATTGACAAAGTGGGGATAAAAAAAGATGTGGACAGAGATGATGTTACATTTCTATGTTTTGACTGGTGTTTATCTAATCGTCACTAAGTGAGCTCCCATCCACTGGTGGCACTATTTCCCTAAATCCACTCAAACTCACTGTTCTGAACCTGAAGGAGAATTACAGAAACAGTGCTGTAACCTGCTGTGAGAGAATGTCACACACAATACAGTCCTGCAGCTCCTGACCTGCTGCACATTAGAGTTAGCATCAGGAATAATAGCTAAGATTAGGGTGAAGGTTAGGAAAAGGGATATGTATGAGTCCTGGGAATGCTCTTTAATCAGATAGGGATGAATTCACCCCGAGACCTGGCTGTGGAAACCAGGAGGTTCAGAAATGTGGAAGTCAGAGAGCTGTGGCCCCAAAAGCACTCGCGAATTTTGGGGAAATCCAGGAAAGGGTTTGCATTAGTTTAACCTTTATGTTCCTGCCATTTCCAGGTTGCTTTTCTCTCACTGGTCTCTGAGCTGCTCTGGTATTTAACCTCCGCTAATTCCTGATCTACGTCTGAACTTTAGGAGAAATGGAGCATGGCTTTTACACCTTTTTTTTTTTTTCCTGAGATGAGCTTTTCATTTTTTCATTTTCCTTTTCAAGCGAGGGCCCTCACATTTGTTAAAGGGCTAAAGAAAAAAAAAAAAAAAAAAAAAAAAAAAAAAACAAGGAGGTTCAGCAGCTCCCCATAGCCCTGCCTCATGAATATTAATGAGGCCAGTCTCTCCTAAACCTCCTTGACTCAAGCAGTGGATCAGGAATCAGGAAAGGAGTATTTTTGGATGGTTTTGTTGTAGGATATGGTTTTCTTTACACACACACACACACACACACACACACACACACATATTCTCATTGGTGTCAGAACAAAACCTGCAGCTTTATTATCGATGCAAACCAAATCTAACCTGGCTTAAGATTCCATGACCCTGAATCCCACATAATTGATCCATAAGGACTCCACCTTCTTGGTGTAGACCTCAGGTCCTTTTCTCTCAGTGACTCCTTGTTGCTGGCGTAGAATTACATTTGATTTTAATTTACCATTATTAACATTATTAAAAAAAAACACTTCAATTTAATTTTTTATTTATGTTTTATCTTTGCTTTTCTTTCCTAAATGTATTCTGCAATTACAAAAATTACATTGAAATGCATCATACACAAAAGGTGCTCTATAAATAACGTACTATTATTCATTCAGTCATTGTCTGTTCAGGGCGGAGGTGGGTCCGGAGCCTACCCAGAATCACTGGACACAAGGCAGGAACACACCCTGGAGGGGGCCCCAGTCCTTCACAGGGCATTATTATTAGTAGTAGTAGTAGTAGTAGTAGTAGTATGGGGGCAGCACGGTGGTGCAGCAGGTTAGTGTCGCAGTCACACAGCTCCAGGGGCCTGGAGGTTGTAGGTTCGATTCCTGCTCCGGGGGACTGTCTGTGAGGAGTTGGTGTGTTCTCCCTGTGTCAGCGTGGGTTTCCTCCGGGTGCTCCGATTTCCTCCCACAGTCCAAAAACACACGTTGGTAGGTGGATTGAGATGGAGACTCAAAAGTGTCCGTAGGTGTGAGTGAATGTGAGAGTGTGTGTGTTTCCCTGTGAAGGACTGGCGCCCCCTCCAGGGTGTATTCCTGCCTTGCGCCCAATGATTCCAGGTAGGCTCTGGACCCACCACGACCCTGAACTGGATAAGGGTTACAGATAATGAATGAAAAAGTAGTAGTATGTTTACAGATTTATAGACACAGTTTATGTGACCAATCCTTTCATCACTGATCCGTTTCTCACCACAAAGCCTGTTGTGTCTGAATATTTTTGGATGTTTGACCAATCCACAATAAAAGAAAAAGCGGCCAGCAAAAGGTTAATGGTAGATGTTTCCAATAATATGGCCAGTAAACTGTAGCAAGTGTTTGGAACACCGTTGCAAACACTGATGGAGGCATGAGGAACATGAACGGCTGAATGAACGCTGTCCTTCAGGGTAATGGTGTTGTTAATTTATATATTGATTCATTGATTCATTGATTGAAGTCTTTTGAACCACTTTCTTGAGGATGCTGTTTGATTAAAGAGGAAGGGGACCAGGACCCCGGCGTGTCAGAGACGAGACTGGATGGAGGGAAGAGGAGCACAGATGAGTGAAAAGAGGGTGAGCTAAGTGTGTATCACTCTGACGGGTCCAGAACTGTGTGGAGACTGAATAATGGCGTCAGGCCAACGATTCCATTTAGATAAAGCTGTGTTTGCTCTGATAGTAGTCGGTCTCCACTCTCGTTTTCCTCCTTATTCACTCTTTCTATTTTTCATTCATTCATGCATTATCTGTAACCCTTATCCACTTCAGTGGGTCCAAACCCTACCTGGAACCGTTTGGTGCAAGGCGGGAATACACCCTGGAGGGGGCGCCAGTCCTTCACAATTTTTAGCGTTTCCACAAATCAAAAATCAAGCTCTGCATACTTTGTTTGTTCCCTCCCCCCCTGTTCTTCAGCGCTCAGGACCCCCACAGAGCAGGTGTGATGTGGTGGTGGATCATTCTCAGCGCTGCAGTGACACTGACGTGGTGGTGGTGTGTTAGTGTGTGTTGTGCTGGTGTAGAGTGGATCAGACACAGCAGTGCTGCTGGAGTTTTTAAACCCCTCAGTGTCTGGACCGAGAACAGTGCACCGACCAAAAACATCCAGCCGACAGCGTCCTGTGTCACTGATGAAGGACTAGAGGACGGCCGACACACACTGTGCAGCGACAGATGAGCTACTGTCTCTGACTCTACATCTACAAGGTGGACCAACGAGGGAGGAGTGTCTCACAGAGTGGACAGAGAGTGGACACAGGGTCTACAAGAGTAGAGACTGTTACTGCAGTGAAGAGGAACATATTGCCCTTCATTTCATGTTAAATTCATAGTTTCACTGAATCAATGAAATTCACCATGTGTGTTTTTTTTTGGCCCGAATCTTTAACAAGGCTGAGGGTCTCAGGAGTCACTCAGGATGGTGTTCTGCTGTTCCTTGGCAGATGGCAGCGAGCTGAGGATTTGGTCGACGGTGCAGCACTGTCGGCCCGGATTTAACACCCCACGAAACCTGACGCCGCGAGAGGAGCCGGGACCTTTCGGCGGAGGATAATTAATTGTAATGAGTCTGGCGCGAGTGTGCTGGTGACAGAGCGCTGTGTTTTATACACTGTAGTTATTTATTAATTTTTTCTCCTGGCCTCCCATGAGCCCCTGAGGTGTGTGTGTGTGTGTGTGTGTGTGTTTATGTGTCCAGAGATAAGTGTCACGTACCTCCACATCTGCTCAGATTTAGCGACTGCTGTGGCCCCCACACTTCATTTACAGCTTTAAACGAACGGAAGGCAACAACCGGGAGGGAGCTTACAGACCCTCACACAGAGAGGAGACGTGTACCGGACAGAGAAGGTGATTAAAGAGAACTAGTGCCTTAAAGGAGACATACCCACCTTTTCTCCACAGTGGAACACAGTTCTGTTTCTTAATGAAACGTCTGTGACCTGCTTTGGTCCAAACCCCACAAGCCCCACAGCAGTGTTCTCCCCCTGTGTAAACAGCCCCTGTTCAGAACGCCTGCTTTCAGCACCTGTTCCTTTAAATGATAATGAGCCGCTCGCTGTTCACCCCGACCCCGAGCGCACAGCAGTGAGGAGCGAGGAGCAGAAGCTCTGGTTTTTAGCCGTTTTCGCTCTGTTCTCTTTCTTCTCCGTTTTTACTCAGTGCTCTTATTTCTCCGCGCTCGTTGTGTCTGTTTTGCTGAGTTTAACCTCGTCTTTGTGCTCTCACATAAACACGGGTCCAGCGCTGTGATTGGACAGACTCAGACGAGGGGGCGGGGCCATTCTAAAGTCTCTGCACTTGACGTCAGAAGCGGCGCAGAATCAGAACGACTGGTTCTATCCCGTGTTTCTGACTTGGGCAGTGCACACACACACACACAAAAAAAGGCTTTCCTTGAAAAATCCCCTTTAAAAGTATAAGGAACGTTGGTGTACTGTATTGAATAGTGTAGTTTAAGTATAGAGCCACATAAAAGAGCCAGCAGCCTCTTTATTCCCTGCTCTAGATGATGGTACCAGTGCCAGAGTCCTTACAGAGGACTCAGTTTAAGTGTCAGTCAAGTGGAGGACAAGAGGAACACCGTTCTCTCGTCCATCTGCGGACTCTCCTTCGTGAGCGTACACAGTCCCTCGCTGTCATTAACATCTGCAGGGGTCAGAGAGACTTAGGGTCTCTCATTCGTTCTCTACCTCCCTCTCTGTCACACACACACACACACACACACACACACACATACAGACACACTCTTGAACATGTGGTGGAAGTGGGTCATTGGTCCAGTGTGTGATGTAAAGAGGGACGTTGTTTACCTCAGGCGTCTTTACACAGACCTCGCAGGTTTAAGAAGTAGGACAAAAAAAAAGGACACGGAAAAACCTGGAAGAAGAAAAAAAGGAGGATATTTTCAGGAAGGCGTTTTGGATTTAAAGCCAAGTTTTAATAATATTAATAATAATAATAATAATAATAATAACATTAAACCTAATGATTTATGAAGATTTCTGCCAGTGGGTGAATACCACCCTAGTGTCGCACCTAAAGCAAGCGATACACACGCTTTTGTGTAACACCACCTGCATGAAGAAGAGTCTGGGTTAGGGTTCCGACTCTGGGTTGTGGTTGGTAGAGTACTGTGTACACACTTGGTTGTGAGACAGTGTGGTGTAATAAAACATTACCATACGTTTACATTACATTAAGTATTAGGTGTACACATAATTTTAAAGCATTTTCGTGTAATGTACAATTGTAACTCTTTATTATTTAATGGTAACTGTTGTGTAGTATGGCGTCACGGTGGAGCACCAGGAAGTTTCTCTCTCACAGCTCCGGGGTCCTGGACGTTGTGGGTTCGAGTCCTGCTCCGGGTGACTGTCTGTGAGGAGTGTGGTGTGTTCTCCCTGTGTCTGCGTGGGTTTCCTCCGGGTGACTGTCTGTGAGGAGTGTGGTGTGTTCTCCCTGTGTCTGCGTGGGTTTCCTCCGGGTGACTGTCTGTGAGGAGTGTGGTGTGTTCTCTCTGTGTCTGCGTGGGTTTCCTCCGGGTGACTGTCTGTGAGGAGTGTGGTGTGTTCTCTCTGTGTCTGTGTGGGTTTCCTCCGGGTGACTGTCTGTGAGGAGTGTGGTGTGTTCTCCCTGTGTCTGCGTGGGTTTCCTCCGGGTGACTGTCTGTGAGGAGTGTGGTGTGTTCTCCCTGTGTCTGCGTGGGTTTCCTCCGGGTGACTGTCTGTGAGGAGTGTGGTGTGTTCTCTCTGTGTCTGCGTGGGTTTCCTCCGGGTGACTGTCTGTGAGGAGTGTGGTGTGTTCTCCCCATGTCTTTTGGACTCAGTATTATCCCCAAGAACAGAACAAATCCATCACAGTCTTCTGCAGCACTTTTTCCTGATGGATACAGTGACCAATAACTGTTTCGCTTACACCAACTTTTGTTGAATAAAATGAAAATGTGTTGTTTTTAAAACCACAACACGAAAGCCACCATAAAGTGACAAAAGTGTGAGTTTTGAATTACACTTATACACTGTTTAAATAAAACACTACAGATTCAGAAAAAAAGCCTTTAAAGTGAAAAGGTTGAAGGAAAACAAAAGGAAAATATTTTTTTTTTCTTTCTTTCTGTGGTTTATAAGGTTTATAAATAATAAAAATGATTTCTCAATAAATGTGCTGCTTTTTCAGAAACGAAGAAACCATCTCCCAGATCAAAGCCATGGTTTAAAGCCATTAAATATAGAGGTGTGTAAAGACACCATGGTTTGGGCGCGGAGAGAACAAAACCTCAGATCAGAGGAATGACGAAGGAAGAGAAAATGAAATTCAGACGCGGTCCTTTCCACTCTGTGAAAGTTTACACCGAACGAACGAATGCGGTCAGAAAAAGTCAACAACATGTTTCTAAATCATAACCCGTGACTAAAATACTGAGAGTAAATGTTTGTAAAGATTCCGTCCAGTGGCTGAGTACAGAACAGAACCTCGCAGCCAACGTCTGAAGAAGAAAAACAGAGCTTTGTGTGAAGAGTGAAGGAAATTCAGACACTTCTTTAGTGAAAGAACCAGGCTCCAATTGTTAGAGCTCAATTCTCTCAGAAATAAAGTAGGCATTTCCCAAATCAAAGCCCCAGTTTAAAAGCATTAAAATTAGAAGTGTGTAAAGACGGTTTGAACAGGAACAGAACAAATCCTTGCTACAGAAGTTTGACGATAGACAATAACATTTAAATCAGACAGCGGTGCTTTCAGTGAGTGGGAGGTTTGGGGAAAGCACCGAGAACCTGCAATAAATTCTGAGTTTAACATTGAACTCACAGTAAACGCTGTCAGCGTGGTCACTTTAGGTGTTAGATCCAGAAGAAGACGAGAGAAACGCTGGAGGAGGAAAAGACGGGGTGGTGGATCAGAAGTGATGTTCTGTTGTTGTTCTCAGGGCCACAGTTTTCCAAATCAGAATAAATCTGGATTAAAATGATTTAAGATTCCATCCACTGAGTGAATACAGAACTGAACCTCAGCCAAAAAACACGGAACACACACCAACATTCAGGAAGTGGAGTTGTTGATTTGTGGAGTGTGAAGGAAACATCTGCAGAGGTTTGTGAAAGTAATGATCTCCAGTTTAACTCTGAG
>NC_089820.1:58864818-58879818 GCF_029633855.1 Hoplias malabaricus
CGTCACAAACTCACCCAGTCACTCACGAGGACACTGGGTGCACACAAGGTTTAAAAACTCCAGCAGCCACTGCTGTGTCTGATCCAACCTTTAAACATTTAAAGGCAGATGTCTTGATGGATTCTGTCACAAATCTCTGTCTGGGTTCCTTTTATTCGGGATCTTTCCCTCAACTCTGAGCGAGTGGGCCTTTATCCCGGGCCCTGGGTCACTGTGAGCGCATCTGTAGATGGACAGTACCGATATGTTGGGTCATGGGACAGGAGCAGGGAGCTTAGAGGAACAAGCTTTAAACTAAAGTCCGAATAAGAGCCATGGCTTTTTCTCATCCTCATTCTCACAGTGTCTACATTTTACTTTTGGACTTTAAACTACACTTCACTTCTAGCCGTGGCCCAGTGACACAGAAATCACCTGACGGTTAGAGAAATGGGCATTCTGAGCTGCTGTGTGTGTGTGTGTGTGTGTGTGAGTGTGTGTGTGTGTGTGTGTGTTCACTGCCATGGATATGTTAAATGCAATGGCAAGATATTGTTGTACATTGTGCGATTAAATAAAATCATAAAGGAATGTTTAAAGCAACATTAGGTAAGATTGGGTATTTCTGCTATTTTTCCAGGTTCTCACTACAGTTGCAGGATGCAGTTCATTTGTATAGCACTGTCCTGAACTTGAGGAGAAGGAGGAGAGAATGGGAGTGGTCTCCTACCCTCCACCAAAGTTACACAGTGCACTTTCTGCAGTGCTGAGCCCAGAGTAGCAACAGCATGGGCTCTATATCCTCCCTGCTACAGCTCAGTGGAGCATCACAATGATTTGGAAGCTGTAATTTTAAGGTAAAAATATTACCTAGTGTTGCTTTAAAGTAAATCTTGTGTGCATGTGATCACATTTCTACACATTTCCCCTGTGGATTTGTTTGTATACTCTGTAATAAGAGATTGTATAAATAAAAAAAACATGTTTATATTGTTGACTATTTACAGAAAGCCTCATGCATGTTCCACAGGGTAAATACACCCTGGCCCTGTGTCCTGGGGAATCTGATCATACGCGGCATACACTAAGCACCAGTGTGAACAGGACAGAGACACACTGTAATCCGATCACTCAGCACTTCCCAAGGAAGTCTGGGACACATCAGACCACATTACGTCTGTAGTGTGAACAGTAGTGTCCAGATGTGTCCTCGACAGCAATGAACCCGTGTCCATAACAGCTCTGTCACTGCCCTAGTGTCTCTCCTCCATTCACTCAGATGACAGACTGCCAACTCCGCCATTCTCCACTCACTGTCCACTCACAGTGTTTTAACCCCTCAGTGTCTGGACTGAGAACAGTCCACCGACCAAAAACATCCAGCCGACAGCGTCCTGTGTCACTGATGAAGGACTAGAGGACGAGCGACACACACTGTGCAGCGACAGATGAGCTACTGTCTCTGACTCTATATCTACAAGGTGGACCAACGAGGGAGGAGTGACTCACAGAGTGGACAGAGAGTGGACACAGGGTTTAAAAACTCCAGCAGCACTGCTGTGTCTGATCCACTCTACACCAGCACAACACACACTAACACACCACCACCACGTCAGTGTCACTGCAGCGCTGAGACTGATCCACCACCACATCACACCTGCTCTGTGGGGGTCCTGAGCGCTGAGGAACAGTGGGAATGGATCTGTGGTCAGTGGGTCTGAGAGAATGGAGAATGGAGATAGGAAAGCTCTGCTCTCTGAGGCTGAACTCACAGAAACTCTGCATGACTTTGTTGTTGTAATTTTACACTTCTGCCGACTGCAATTGACACAGTTGAAGTGTAACTTTAAACATGATTCTGATGCTGGCATGTGCTTAATTTTTATTGATAATTATCTCGCCCGTGGGTCTCGTGTGTTTAAACACCATGTGTGATGTTTATGTAAGTGTATGCAGTAGATTTCTTGAGACGTCAATTAACAGCTGGCACTCGCATCTTGATGAGCGTGTGTGAAGCTAACACACGTTCTCCGCGAGCGTCTTCAGACTCACGACTAAATCCACACGATGTGACACGGAGACCGCAGCTAAATACAGCAGATAGGAACGTGACTGGAGGCCAGCCGCGAGTTTAACTCCAGAACTATTAACTTCATTTCAGTGACTGGAACTACATCTTACAGTTATTTTAAAATGTAATTTAAGGATTTTACATTACATTACATTATAATGTTTAAAGAACCTCTCCATGGTTTGGATTGTTAGCGTCAGTTGATGGTTATTGTCTTAGAAAGTGCATTTAAATAAAGCCTATTGTGAGTGTGTGAAACTGTCTACAGGTGTGTGTGTGTGTGTATGAGTAGCTGTGTGTATGTGTGAAACTGTCTACTGGTGTGTGTGTGTGTGGGGGGGGGGTGACTGGGTGAATGTGTGAGTGTGTGAAACTGTCCAACAGTGTGTGTGTGTAACTGGATGAGTGTGTGTGACTGGGTGAGTGTGTGAAACTGTCCAACGGAGAGTGTGTGTGTGTGGGTGGGTGATTGGGTGAGTGAGTGGGTGAGTGTGTGAAACTGTCTACAGGTGTGAGTGTGTGGGGGGGTGGGGGGTGACTGGGTGAATGTGAGTGACTGAGTGAGTGTGTGAAACTGTCCAACGGTGTGTGTGTGTGGGTGGGTGACAGGGTGAGTGATTGGGTGAGTGTGTGAGTGGGGGGGGGGTTGTGTGTGTGTGAGTGTGTGAGGCTCTGCCCAAGGTGTGTTCCTGCTCTGTGTCCAATTATCCTGTGTAATCCCTGGACCCACTGTGGCCCTGAAGTGAATGAATGAATAAATAAATGAATGAATGAATTAATGTATTTACTCTCTCAAGAAATAACACAGAAACAGATTGAAAAATCTCCTCTAATAAAAGTAAAAATATTTGAAATAAAGCACCCTGTGAAGGACTGGCGCCCCCTCCAGGGTGTGTTCCCCTGTTGCTCCCAGTGATTCCGGGTAGACTCCGGACCCACCGCCGCCCTGAACTGGAGAAGGGCTACAGACAATGAATGAATGAATAATAAATAAAATTAATACAAATAAACAGCAAACAGTAACTATGTTAATTACAGTCTATTCACGAGAAATTTTAGACGAATGACTTGAATTTAAGGTGATTTTTGTTGCAGTGAAAGAATACACAAAGGGAGTTTTTTTTAATTTTTCTGATGTTCTCCAAAGGATTCCCTGGAAATCCTGCTCCAGGTTGAGGTTCGAGCCATTGGTTTTTGTTCCCATGCGAGGGTCCTGGAGGACACACCTGGCTCGGTCCTCAAACACAAACACCTGGCCACGTTCTCCTCAGAGCTCCGGGTCTCCCTCTTCTCCCTGGGCTTTATGATGTAGAAGCCAGTCTGGCGTCCACACAGCTGGCAGAGCCCCACGCTGAGGATTCACGGCCAACAGCACAAACAAAAAAGAGTAAAGCTCAGTGAGCCTCACTGGACACAAACACACACACACATGCACTGAGCAAATTAGAGTGTGTTTCAGCCTGGAAATGTACCCACTGCCTCAGAAAATGACTCTTGATTCTAAAATGAGAAAACTCGGGTGGGAAAAGATCTTAGAAACATGATCCATACACAGCAACGAACAAATTCTGACTCTGAGTTACGGTACAGTCACTGAGCTCCCAGCCAGTGGTGGCACTGTTTCACTAAATCCTGTCTGTTCTGAACCTGAAGAAGAACCACAGAAACAGTGCTGTAAACTGTAGTGGGAGAATGTTACACAGGAGACAATCCTACAGCTCCTGACCTCCTGGAGATTAGAGTTAAGATTGGGATTAAGATTAGGTTTAAAGTTAGTATTAAAGTTAGAGCTACTGGCAGAATTAGATCTAGAGTTAGATTTAAAGACAACGATCATGATTGTAATAATATAAAGCTCTGAGTGTGTCTCCTCTCCATGTGCTGCTCTGGAAACTGCTCTAATGTGTTTACGAAGCCCCAGTGTCTGTAAATGGGTAAAAAACAAAGTGTCTGGGTCCGGTGCTAGGCTTTCTCTCTCTCTGCTCACGGCAGAGAAACGCCATCTGGAGGTTTTTAGACAACGGAGAGACTCCAAACGCTGAAAAGCACCAACTGAGATGAAGATGTTGCTCTATTCCTGCTCCATAGGGGGGTAACACTGACTTATTTCTGCTGTTACAGTTACATTACTTAAGGTGGAACTGACTCTAAATTCAGGAGAGCGCTAACTGCATGAAAGTAAACACAGAGCGAAAGTGCTACAAAACTAAACAGCTCGAGTTACACATGAGTTTCTGTGGGAATTCAAACAGTGAATAAACACTTACAGACAATTTACACTTCAGACACCAACAAGATACAGTCGCTTCTTACTCACACACACCGCTCCACCTTAAAAGATACAGTCGCTTCTTACTCACACACACCGCTCCACATTAAAATTTACAGTCACTTCTTACTCACACGCACCGCTCCACATTAAAAGATACAGTCGCTTCTTACTCACACACACCGCTCCACCTTAAAAGATAGTCGCTTCTTACTCACACACACCACTCCACTTTAAAATTTACAGTCACTTCTTACTCACACGCACCGTTCCACCTTAAAAGATACAGTCGCTTCTTACTCACACACACCGCTCCACCTTAAAAGATAGTCGCTTCTTACTCACACACACCACTCCACCTTAAAAGATAGTCGCTTCTTACTCACACGCACCGCTCCACCTTAAAAGATAGTAGCTTCTTACTCACACACACCACTCCACCTTAAAATTTACAGTCACTTCTTACTCACACGCACCGCTCCACCTTAAAAGATACAGTCGCTTCTTACTCACACACACCGCTCCACCTTAAAAGATAGTCGCTTCTTACTCACACACACCACTCCACCTTAAAAGATAGTCGCTTCTTACTCACACGCACCGCTCCACCTTAAAAGATAGTCGCTTCTTACTCACACACACCGCTCCACCTTAAAAGATAGTCGCTTCTTACTCACACACACCACTCCACCTTAAAATTTACAGTCACTTCTTACTCACACGCACCGCTCCACCTTAAAAGATACAGTCGCTTCTTACTCACACACACCGCTCCACCTTAAAAGATAGTCGCTTCTTACTCACACACACCACTCCACCTTAAAAGATAGTCGCTTCTTACTCACACGCACCGCTCCACCTTAAAAGATAGTCGCTTCTTACTCACACACACCGCTCCACCTTAAAAGATACAGTCACTTCTTACTCAAACACACCGCTCCACCTTAAAAGATCTGGAGCTTCTGAACATAAACAAACCAGAGAAAACTGCGCTTCCCCACAATTGCAGATATTACCTTTAAGGGTAGGATTAGGATTAGGGTTAGCGCTTGAGCCCTAATTTTCTCTCTTTCAATCTTCTCTCTCTCTCTCTCTCTCTCTCACACACACACACACACACAAACATATTTTATCTCATTTTCTCAAGTTTTTTTTTTTGATTTACCTGTAACTCTCTCTCTCTCTCTCTCTCTCTCTCTCTCTCTCTCTCTCTCTCTCTCTCTCTCTCCATCTCTCTGTAATCCTGTTGAAAACCCTTCCCAGAATGCCGCAGTGATGTCTGCAGTGTGTGAATTGGAGACTGGGCTTGTGCTTAGGATCAGTTTAAAGCTTCAAGGTTAAAGACATCAGCAGCTGACAGTCACTGGGACGAGTTTAGAGCCGTCTGTCACCTGTCACCAGCTTTTTACGAGAAGAGACCTTCAGAAAACTTCCTCCAAGTCTCTGGAAATTCTCGGACTGCTCTCCAACAAAACGACAAGGAACAGGTGACTTTCTCCGAGCAGGTTCAGTATCTGTCTCTCGTTTCCAGTCTGAACTGTCGTGGAGTAACTGATAATCCACCTGCATAACGTCTCTATCGATGCCAAACCTCGTGTCTCCTGTTCTGACATTTTCATTGCCACAGATCAGCCATAACATTAAAGCCACCTACTCATTCACTTCACTCACTGTCTTCAATCAGGGGAGAATTTGCTTTGTAATGACTCAGGAGACATAATGATGTTTCACCTAAATATGTGACATGAGATATGGGAGATACATAAAGGAGGTATAATGGAGAGAGTCTGGTTAAGTACATCTGACAAATCTGAAACGAGTTTATGACTGAGATCTCCACTAAGGCCCCATCCATTCATTTTTAAAACAGAGATTTTCCTCCCTCTGTTTTTGAAAAAAATAAAGAATAAACACTGTCCAGACAAATACAAAAACAATCCAGTAGGGGGCCACAGTACCTCTTCAAGAGAGACATAAAAACACCATGAAGCCTGAGAGAAACACAGAGGTTTAATGCCAAATCACTCCATCCTCCCTCTGTAGTGCACTACACAAGTCCTGAAACGACTGAATCTAGATGTTAACAGTGCAGTGTATATTTCTAACACACATCATTTCTATTTATTCATCTGTGTGAATCTGAGCTCTAGTGCTGTCTGTGTGTGTACAGTGTAGTTTGTGACTGATGTAGTTCACTGTAGAGGGAGCGAGGAGCTGTGTGTGTACAGTGTAGTTTGTGACTGATGTAGTTCACTGTAGAGGGAGCGAGGAGCTGTGTGTGTACAGTGTAGTTTGTGACTGATGTAGTAAACTGTAGAGGGAGCGAGGAGCTGCGTGTGTACAGTGTAGTTTGTGACTGATGTAGTTCACTGTAGAGGGAGTGAGGAGCTGTGTGTGTACAGTGTAGTTTATGACTGACGTAGTTCACTGTAGAGGGAGAGAGGAGCTGTGTGTGTACAGTGTAGTTTGTGACTGATGTAGTTCACTGTAGAGGGAGCGAGGAGCTGTGTGTGTACAGTGTAGTTTGTGACTGATGTAGTTCACTGTAGAGGGAGTGAGGAGCTGTGTGTGTACAGTGTAGTTTGTGACTGATGTAGTTCACTGTAGAGGGAGTTAGGAGCTGTGTGTGTACAGTGTACTTTGTGACTGATGTAGTTCACTGTAGAGGGAGTTAGGAGCTGTGTGTGTACAGTGTAGTTTGTGACTGATGTAGTTCACTGTAGAGGGAGCGAGGAGCTGTGTGTGTACAGTGTAGTTTGTGACTGATGTAGTTCACTGTAGAGGGAGTGAGGAGCTGTGTGTGTACAGTGTAGTTTATGACTTACGTACTTCACTGTAGAGGGAGAGAGGAGCTGTGTGTGTACAGTGTAGTTTGTGACTGATGAAGTTCACTGTAGAGGGAGCGAGGAGCTGTGTGTGTACAGTGTAGTTTGTGACTGATGTAGTTCACTGTAGAGGGAGCGAGGAGCTGTGTGTGTACAGTGTAGTTTGTGACTGATGTAGTTCACTGTAGAGGGAGTGAGGAGCTGTGTGTGTACAGTATAGTTTGTGACTGATGTAGTTCACTGTAGAGGGAGAGAGGAGCTGTGTGTGTACAGTGTAGTTTGTGACTGATGTAGTTCACTGTAGAGGGAGCGAGGAGCTGTGTGTGTACAGTGTAGTTTGTGACTGATGTAGTTCACTGTAGAGGGAGCGAGGAGCTGTGTGTGTACAGTGTAGTTTGTGACTGATGTAGTTCACTGTAGAGGGAGAGAGGAGCTGTGTGTGTACAGTGTAGTTTGTGACTGATGTAGTTCACTGTAGAGGGAGTGAGGAGCTGTGTGTGTACAGTGTAGTTTGTGACTGATGTAGTTCACTGTAGAGGGAGCGAGGAGCTGTGTGTGTACAGTGTAGTTTGTGACTGATGTAGTTCACTGTAGAGGGAGTGAGGAGCTGTGTGTGTACAGTGTAGTTTGTGACTGATGTAGTTCACTGTAGAGGGAGTGAGGAGCTGTGTGTGTACATTGTAGTTTGTGACTGATGTAGTTCACTGTAGAGGGAGTGAGGAGCTGTGTGTGTACAGTGTAGTTTGTGACTGATGTAGTTCACTGTAGAGGGAGTGAGGAGCTGTGTGTGTACAGTGTAGTTTGTGACTGATGTAGTTCACTGTAGAGGGAGTGAGGAGCTGTGTGTGTACAGTGTAGTTTGTGACTGATGTAGTTCACTGTAGAGGGAGCGAGGAGCTGTGTGTGTACAGTGTAGTTTGTGACTGATGTAGTTCACTGTAGAGGGAGTGAGGAGCTGTGTGTGTACAGTGTAGTTTGTGACAGATGTAGTTCACTGTAGAGGGAGCGAGGAGCTGTGTGTGTACAGTGTAGTTTATGACTGATATAGTTCACTGTAGAGGGAGCGAGGAGCTGTGTGTGTACAGTGTAGTTTGTGACTGATGTAGTTCACTGTAGAAGGAGTGAGGAGCTGTGTGTGTACAGTGTAGTTTGTGACTGATGTAGTTCACTGTAGAGGGAGTGAGGAGCTGTGTGTGTACAGTGTAGTTTGTGACTGATGTAGTTCACTGTAGAGGGAGAGAGGAGCTGTGTGTGTACAGTGTAGTTTGTGACTGATGTAGTTCACTGTAGAGGGAGAGAGGAGCTGTGTGTGTACAGTGTAGTTTGTGACTGATGTAGTTCACTGTAGAGGGAGAGAGGAGCTGTGTGTGTACAGTGTAGTTTGTGACTGATGTAGTTCACTGTAGAAGGAGTGAGGAGCTGTGTGTGTACAGTGTAGTTTGTGACTGATGTAGTTCACTGTAGAGGGAGTGAGGAGCTGTGTGTGTACAGTGTAGTTTGTGACTGACGTAGTTCACTGTAGAGGGAGCGAGGAGCTGTGTGTGTACAGTGTAGTTTGTGACTGATGTAGTTCACTGTAGAGGGAGTGAGGAGCTGTGTGTGTACAGTGTAGTTTGTGACTGATGTAGTTCACTGTAGAGGGAGTGAGGAGCTGTGTGTGTACAGTGTAGTTTATGACTGTCCCGTGTCCGCATGGTTTTCCTCCGGGTGCTCCGGCTGATGACTCAAAATGCCCATAGGTGTGAGTGTGTGTTGCCCTGTGAAAGACTGGCACCCCCTCCAGGGTGTGTGCTTCAGATCCACCTGGATAAACCTGAACTGGATAAGGGTTACAGACCATGAATGAATGAATGAATGAATGAATGTAAGGATAATACAAAGATGTTGATTGATTGATTGATTGATTGATTGATTGAAAGTTAGTGATTGAATTTGTCTTGCGCACGCAAAAAAGCCACATTTAAGATTAACACACAACAACAATAAATAAAAATAACACCAAACAGAACATAAAACAAGGTAGGCATTAGTTTAAAAACTATGATAAAAATGCACTACATCAATAATAATAATAATAATAATAATAATAATAATAATAATAATAAACTGTAGAAGCAGCTCAGAGTTCAGCTTCTGTACGAATAACGATAGCTTCAACTTCACTGACAATTTAATTTAGGAGTGGGTGATCATTATCCATGTAAAGACATATTTGCATAATTTATCTGCAGCAGTTCACCTTCAGAATGAGAATGTGTTAAAAGTGCAGGCTATGTTTTGAGAGAGAGAGAGAGAGAGAGAGAGAGAGAGAGAGAGAGATAGAGAGAGAGAGAGAGAGAGACTGTGTATCTCTGAATGAGTGAGATTTAAAAGCCTATCGCTTAGAAAGTTATTATCCTATAATCAGTGAAGCAGGAATGGCGTTCTCACAGCAGCAGAGTGAACACCATCCAGTCACAGCAGTTTATCACTGGACACTGGCTGTGGACAGAGGACAAGGTCATTTACATTTCTTCAGCATTGTTATTTAAAATTATGCCTGTAAACTTTACTTACACTGAGTGGATGAGTGGATGGATGGCATGGTCATATTGATGGATGGGTTCAATACTGATACTAATGTATTTATTAGAAATACTACTATTAATAATAACAACAACAGCAACAATGGAGATCTGTCTTTGATTCGGTTACAGTTCTGGTTGAATGCTGAAAGCTCATGGATATTCATGCCCTTGTTCTGTGTGGAATGTTAAACAGAAACACCTACCAACATGTGTTTTTGGAGCATGGGAGGAAACCGGAGCACCCGAAGGAAACCCACGCAGACACAGAGAGAACACACCACACTCCTCACAGACAGTCACCCGAAGGAAACCCACGCAGACACAGAGAGAACACACCACACTCCTCACAGACAGTCACCCGGAGGAAACCCACGCAGACACAGAGAGAACACACCACACTCCTCACAGACAGTCAACCGGAGGAAACCCACGCAGACACAGAGAGAACACACCACACTCCTCACAGACAGTCACCCGGAGGAAACCTATGCAGACACAGAGAGAACACACCACACTCCTCACAGACAGTCACCCGGAGGAAACCTACGCAGACACAGAGAGAACACACCACACTCCTCACAGACAGTCACCCGGATTATTATTATTATTATTATTATTGTTTTATGTATCAAAAAATAAAATGTATCTAAAGTTTATATCACAGTGTGGGGACCAGTATCTGATTACAGAAATTTTGTAAAGACCTCCTTTTGGGAAACATACGCAGGTCCAAATAGCATACAGAATCTCTTCTTAAGGTGATATATATATATATATCGTATAGTTATGAGGTTTATGACAGAGTTAAGACTTAGCACTGGGAGAGAGAGAGAGAGAGAGAGAGAGAGAGAGAGAGAGAGAGAGAGAGAGAGAGAGAGAGAGAGAGAGAATGTATTTGTGTTTGAAACACTTAACCTTGGCAGAACAAACACACTGACAAGAGAAAAACAGGATTCTCCCACAGGTGCATACACACACACACACACACACACACACACACACACACACACCCCAGAAGGCTCCTCGTTGACATCTGGAGTGAATCTGCTAAGAGATTATTCCCTCACAACAAATCACTCAGAAGGAAACATTATAAATAACATTAATATGAAAGTAAAAATTGAAATATAAATATGTACATTTCCTGCTGTTGCCATGGCTCTGGGTGATTTAAAGGGGCAGTTTATATATATTGTATTTTCAGAATATAACCTTCTCTGCTCAATCCCTACAGTTCAAATATAATACAAAATGAAAAGAGGGCACCGTAACTTCATAATGTTTGTGATTTCAGAGAATACCAGCTTATTCTTCCTGTTTTAATGAAACATTAACAAATCATAGAGCAGTCTACTCACTGCTTGTTAGTGCATTACTGTTATTAGAGATTAATCAAAGTCACAGCAGTGAGGAGCGAGGAGCAGAAGCTCTGGTTTTTAGCCGTTTTCACTCTGTTCTCTTTCTTCTCCGTTTTTACTCAGTGCTCATAGAAACCGGATTCCAAAAAAAAAGTTGGGAAACTAAACAAATTGGGAATAAAAACTGAATGCAATGATGAGGAGGAGCCAACATCTAATATTTTATTCAGAATAGAACACAAATCACAGATCAAAAGTTTAAACTGAGAGAATGGATCATTTTAAGGGAAAAATGTGTTGTTTCAAAATTTCATGGCGTCAACAAATCCCCAAAAAGTTGGGACAAGGCCATTTTTTACCACTGTGTGGCATCCCCCCTTCTTCTTACAACACTCAACAGACGTCTGGGGACAGAGGAGACCAGTTTCTCAAGTTTAGAAATAGGAATTCTCTCCCATTCATGTCTAATACAGGCCTCTAACTGTTCAATCGTCTTGGGCCTTCTTTGTGGCACCTTCCTCTTTATGATGCTCTCTACAGGTGAAAGATCTGGACTGCAGGCTGTCATTTCAGTCCCCGGATCCTTCTCCTACGTAGCCATGATGTTGTGATTGCTGCAGAATGTGGTCTGGCATCATCTTGTTGAAAAATGCAGGGTCTTCCCTGAAAGAGATGACGTCTAGATGGGAGCATATGTTGTTCTAGAACCTGAACATAGTTCTCTGCATTAATGGTGCCTTTCCAGACATGCGAGCTGCCAATGCCACAAGCACTCATGCAACCCCATACCACCAGGCTTCTGAAGCAGTGATGCAGCGTTGATAACAACTCGGGTTATCCTTGTCCTCTCTGGTGGATGACGTGGCGTCCCAGTGTTCCATAAAGAACTTCAAATCGTGTCTCATCTGACCACAGAACAGTCTTCCATTTTGCCACACTCCATTTTAAAAGACCCCTGGTCCAGTGCCAACGTCTGAGCTTGTGGAGCCTGCTTAGAAATGGCTTCCTCTTTGCACTGTAGAGTTTCAGCTGGTAACGGCGGATGGCACGGTGGATTGTGTTCACTGACAATGCTTTCTGAAAGTGTTCCTGAGCCCATTCTGTTATTTCCTTGACAGTGGCGTTCCTGTTTGAGGTGCAGTGACGTTTAAGGGCCCGGAGATCACGAGCATCCAGTAGAGTTTTACGGCCTTGACCCTTACGCACAGCATTTGTTCCAGATTCTCTGAATCTTTTGATGATGTAAAGCACGGTTGATGATGATAACTTAAAAGTCTTTGCTATTTTACGCTGGGTAACACCATTCTGGTATCGCTGCACTATCTTTCTGCGCAACAATGGTGGAATTGGTGATCCTCTTACCATCTTGGCTTCAGAGAGACACTGACACTCTGAGAAGCTCTTTTTATACACAATCATGTTGTCAATTGACCTAATTAGTGTTAATTGGTCTTCCAGCTGTTCGTTATATGCTCAATTTCCTGTTTCCAGCCACTTATTGCTACTTGTCCCAACTTTTTTGGGATTTGTTGACACTGTGAAATTTTGAATCAACATATTTTTCCTTTAAAATGTTACATTTACGGGTGGCATGGTGGTGCAGCAGGTAGTGTCGCAGTCACACAGCTCCAGGGACTTGGAGGTTGTGGGTTCAATTCCCGCTCTCTGTGACTGTCTGTGAG
This sequence comes from Hoplias malabaricus, assembly GCF_029633855.1. NCBI lineage: Eukaryota > Metazoa > Chordata > Actinopteri > Characiformes > Erythrinidae > Hoplias > Hoplias malabaricus. The sequence goes on from NC_089820.1 coordinate 58,877,570, forward strand.
GAGTTGGTGTGTTCTCCCTGTGTCTGCGTGGGTTTCCTCCGGGTGACTGTCTGTGAGGAGTGTGGTGTGTTCTCTCTGTGTCTGTGTGGGTTTCCTCTGGGTGCTCCGGTTTCCTCCCACAGTCCAAAAACACACGTTGGTAGGTGGATTGGTGACTCCAAGGTGTCCGTGGGTGTGAGTGAATGTGTGTGTGTGTCTGCGTTGCCCTGTGGGGGACTGGCGCCCCCTCCAGGGTGTATTCCCTGCCTTGCACCCAGTGATTCCAGATCTGGACCCACTGTGACCCTGAATTGGATAAGGGTTACAGATAATGAATGAATGTTACATTTACTCAGTTTAAACTTTTCATCTGTCATCTATGTTCTATTACGAATAAAATATTGACATCTGCCATCTCCACATCATTGCATTCAGTTTTTACTCACAATTTGTTAGTGTCCCAACTTGTTTGGAATCTGGTTTGAATTTCGTTGTGTCTGTTTTGTTGCGTTTCACCTCGTCTTTGCGCTCTCACATAAACACCGGTCCAGCGCTGTGATTGGACAGACTCAGACGAGGGGGCGGGGTGATTCTAAAGGTGGGGATGGGGTGCAGCTGTGGCCTGGTGATGAGGGAACTGGGTGTGTTATCTGAATGTTCCCAGCTCGATCCCCAGAGCCGGCAGGTCATGACAGAAGTGTCATTGACCCTCGACTGTTCCCCGGGCGCCGTGACTAGGGCTGGCCACCTGGGCATGTGTGCTCACTGCCCCCTAGTGTTCACTAGTGTGTGTGTAAATGTGTGTTTTACTGCACAGATTGGGTTAAATGCAGAGAACAAATTCCTCTGTGTGCAGCACAGTGGACGATAAAGTGATTCCGATTCTAAAGTCTCTGCACTTAACGTCAGAAGCAGAGCAGAATCAGAGCGACTCATTCTATCCCGTGATTTCTGACTCGAGCAGTGCTCAGAAAACTGACTGTTTGGTCTTGTTTCACAGTGTGTGGGTTGGTGGACTCCAAATTCACACATTAACCTGAACACACACAAGGAATGTGAATTTTTCACATGTTCAGCTTAATCTGGAAGAGTTTACAAACTCTAAAGCCTCTCAGAAATGACAGCGCTTCTCGTCCAATACGATGTCAGACGCAGTCCCTTTATTCCAGTCTTCTCTGTGTATTCAGTCGAGTTGTCAATCATCCCTCATCACGCCATTCCCGGCGCTTCCTCTGCCACTTTGGCGAGGCAAGTAATTTCCAGCTGAAAATCGCTGTCATCACAAGCTGTTTCTCCGTATACATCAAGATGTAAATGGATTTTTGGTGACAGTCTCGTCTGGTGTAGGCGCTAAGAGCCATAAATAATACAGTAGGGTGAAGTGAGGGATAAAACGGAGTGAGGACGAGGCGGAGGGTGGATGTTCTGCACTGATTTATAGAAGTGGATCCTCTCGAAATCTCTCCTTTATAAAACTGCACTGAATAAATCAGTGAACACAGGCGCTCACTGGGGATTCACTTTAACTCTTTTTTTTTCTATATTACATTTCTATATTATTATAGTTTCTTGGGAAATCATGCTAAACCCTGACTCTAAATTCCAGAAGGTCAGGAGCTAAGATATTCAACCCTCCTGTTTCGTTGTGGGTCAAATTGACCCCTTCAAAGTTTGAAGATCTAGGAAAAGTAGTTAAAAGTATTTTTTCAGTATGAAACTTCTTCTGCTTGCCTTAATTAGTGTAACCACTATATAATATGAAAATGGTTCCTCTCACATATTTGCAACCAGCCCCTGCATGTTTACATCACATAGATACTGTTCGGGTCAATTTGACCCGGCAGTCAAACTGGAGGGAGGTAAAAGGGTATCAGAAATGTCAGAGTACTTATTTGTTTGCAACTGTGAGACATATTTCAGCCCAATCACACACACACACACACACACACACACACACACACACAGGTGCAGATGTTATGACTTTTGACATGAACTATTCATGTTCTCGCAGGAAAACTCCACCCACATTCAGTGGACACTCAACAGGGGAGGGGCAAAATATAAAAGATTCTCTGCAATGGGAGTCCTACCAACATTACACTGTGTCAGACAGACCTTACAAAATGAGCAGTCGAAGAAAAAGTATGACAGTCCAGGAGGCTCTGAAGTCATTATTGATCATGACAGTGAAATAGAGGAGATGTGTCTGAAGACGAAGACTATCTTGAGCTAAATTCTGATTGTAATGATTCTGATATTGGGGTGGCACT
>NC_089820.1:58884818-58902318 GCF_029633855.1 Hoplias malabaricus
AGCGTTCTCAGTTAATTCTTAACCCCCAAGTCATTTGGAACGGTTTTATCACTTCATTCATTGTTACATTTTAATATTCGCATTTTGTCAAAATGAAATCAATAAATAAAACAACAACAACAACTACAAAAAAAGCAGTGCTGCTGGAGTTTTTAAACCACTCCGTGTCACTGCTGGACTGAGAATAGTCCACTAACCAAATCATCGTCATCTCTGTGTGGGTCCTGACCGCTGAAGAACAGGGTGAAAAGGGGCAAACAAAGTATGCAGAGCAACGGATGGACCACAGTGGGCGGCACGGTGACTTAGTGGAGAGCACGTTCGCCACTCAGCGCTGGGATCTTGGGTACAAGTCCCATCTGGGTGGAGTTTCCATGTTCTCCCTGTGTCTGCGTGGGTTTCCTCCGGGGTCCGGGTTCCTCCCACAGTCCAAACACATGGAGGGTAGGTGAATTGGCTTCTGTCTAATAACTGTCCTGGTGTGTGAGAGAATGAGTGTGTATGTGAATGAATGTGTGTATGTGTGAGTGAATGAGTGTGAGCCCATATATGGATTGGCGCTGTGTCCTGGGTGAAGACCTAGTGCCCGATGCAGTCCTCCAGGTGGACGGTCGTTCCTGGTTGAGAGTACACTGTGTGTGTTTGGCTGCCGCTTCTCGCCAGTGTGTGTGTGTGTGTGGATTGAGCGTTCTGAGCAGTGTGTGGATTGTAAAGCGTCCTTGGGCGTCTAGAAAGGCGCTATATAAGTGTAACTATAGATAGATAGACAGTGTGGTCAAATGAAGCCGTTTTTCCAAACTGGAGGAAATGATGTCACTCACATTGGAGAATGTAAACAGTAGGAGGCCTTTTGAGATTTTGGCTTGTAGTAATTAGTGCCACCTAGGGGTTCAGAGAGCAATAACAGACAACTTATATAACAGCGATTATTATAAATCACGTTATAGCAATTTACAAACTGCAGTTTACAGGGCAGTAAACCCCATAACCTACTGTGGAGAGTCCTTTAGTGCAGTGTGTTCTTGCTGTTGTTAGAATCCAGAAAAAAATAAAAAATAAAGCCAATGTGTGTCAGACTTTATAAGTATTTATAAGAACAGCCCTCCACAAATCTCCACGCGCATTTTACTTTCTGCTGTCATGGGAAATGTCATGTCTCTCCCTCGGTGTGCGTTTAAGGTGGAAATGTACCTCGGCGTATACCTTTAGAGGCTGTAAAGCTGTGATCATTTGAATATTACTCAGATTTTACTTCACATGAGCAATTAGCTTCTCTGAAAACGTTGACCTTTTCCTCCGGGAGAAGGGCAAACGCTGGAATAATTGAAAATGTAAATGCAGAGACATGTTAATACCACCTCCTCGTTCTCTGGTGCTTTCTGAGTACAGTCGCTAAAGCTGGAGCATGTATCAGATCAGAGTAATCCCCGCGGTTCTGTACAAACAGCCAGAGAACCGCCAGCTTAGAGCTGCGCTCACGTTTATGTAAAACACACACGAGTCTGACGTCTGCGTACGCCAGCGTTTCCTTTCAAACTACGGGGGTTTGTTCCCTCTTCACTGAAGTAAAAGCTGCTACTTTTCTGGGAATAATCATTCGTTCATTCATTCATTCATCTTCTGTCATTTCTTCATTGTGATCCAAATGTTGTGATTTGTTTAGCATGTGTTGAGGGCTCATGGTGTGTACACACTGCCTCTGCATTAATCACTTGAAAATGTATTTGCTTTATTCCCTGTGTATAGTTTTACTTTGCATATAACTTTATGAAACGTTATATTGGTTTGTTTCTTCACAAAGTTTGCAGACCCCTGCCTTAAGCTCATTTCTATTCATTCATTGTCTGTAACCCTTATCCAGTTCAGGGTCGCAGTGGGTCCAGAGCCTACCTGGAATCATTGGGCGCAAGGCAGGAATACACCCTGGATGGGGCGCCAGTCCTTCACAGGGCGACACACACACTCACACCTACGGACACTTTTGAGTGGCCAATCCACCTACCAACGTGTTTTTGGACTGTGGGAGGAAACCGGAGCACTCTGCTAACGCAGACACAGAGAGAACACACCACACTCCTCACAGACAGTCACTCGGAGGAAACCCATGCAGACACAGAGAGAACACACCACACTCCTCACAGACAGTCACTCGGAGGAAACCCATGCAGACACAGAGAGAACACACCACACTCCTCACAGACAGTCACTCGGAGGAAACCCACGCAGACACAGAGAGAACACACCACACTCCTCACAGACAGTCACCCGGAGGAAACACACGCAGACACAGAGAGAACACACCACACTCCTCACAGACAGTCACCCGGAGGAAACACACGCAGACACAGAGAGAACACACCACACTCCTCACAGACAGTCACCCGGAGGAAACCCACGCAGACACAGAGAGAACACACAACACTCCTCACAGTCACCCGGAGGAAACACACGCAGACACAGAGAGAACACACCACACTCCTCACAGACAGTCACCCGGAGTAAACCCACGCAGACACAGAGAGAACACACCACGCTCCTCACAGACAGTCACCTGGAGTGGGAATCGAACCCACAACCTCCAGGTCCCTGGAGCTGTGACAGAGATGAATTACGATGAATTTAACCGAGGCGTTCCAGGTAGATGCTGTCTCTGGTATCCATGGCAATCAGGTGGAGAAATTATTACAGACTTAATCTTAATTTAGAAAAAAAAAAAAAAAAACTGAAACCAATTATAAAAATGTGGTAATTAATATTTTTATAGAAATGCTTTTGACAGAAAAAAACTTCACATCGGTTTTTATAATGAGATTTTTTTTTCTCACCTTTTCTATACGTTCGGCAACGTTTCTGTCTCTGGACATTCATTTATTCATCTTCAGGGTAGAGGTGAGTCCAGAGCCTTCCCAGATTAAGTAAGTGTAATCTCAAGATATCACACACTCACCCAGACACTCACACCTGTGGAGAGTCTCACACACTCACCCAGTCACTCACACACTCACTCAGGCACTCACACCTGTCTCACACACTCACCCAGACACTCACACCTGTGGAGAGTCTCACACACTCACCCAGTCACTCACACACTCACTCAGTCACTCACACGTGTCTCACACACTCACCCAGTCACCCACACACTCACAACTGTGGAGTGTTTCACACATTCACCCTATCACTCACACACTCACCCAGTCACCCACACACTCACTCAGACACTCACACGTGTCTCACACACTCACCCAGTCACTCACACACTCACCCAGTCACTCACTCACTCACCCAGTCACTCACACACTCACCCAGTCACTCACACCCTCCATATTTGGTTGTTGACTGAATAAAGAGATAGATTCATGAACACTTCCATTCTGCTTCTCAGAGTCCCTTTGAGTGAATCTGGATTATTGGGAATGTTTACACCTGTATTTGAAAGTGGATTATCTATATCCAGGTTTTATTTACAGTGATATAGTGAGTAGATGTTTGATGGTTTCACACTTCCTCACAGACCCCTCACAGCCTCGGCTCTAATCTGGGTTCAGACTCTCCCCGCTCTGATTAATGCTGCTGCCCAACTGTGTTTATTTATATATTTCTGCATTTATTTATTTATAAACAAAGTGATAGCATGTCACTGTTTCCCTTTCTCTTTCAAAAGTTCAATTACACTCATACAAAGCAATCCATCATTTAAATGAAGTCGACGGCAGGGGGAAATTAAATGTGCCAATTCAAATTAGGGAGGTTCACATTCTGGGGGCAGAGAGGGCAGAGCTGATGAGCTTTTTAAAACAGCAGAGGTTTCTGCCTCAACATTCCCCCGGAACGCTGAGGAAAAATGCTTCACACGGAACAAACAAATGGAAAATAAACACAGCTGAGTTACATTTATATTGGGTTCTAGTCTTTCCACACCCAGATCAGATCAGGTTCTAATCATTTCTAAACACAGATCAGATCTAGATCAAAACGATACTAAATAGAAATCAATGTAAATCTCATGTTAATACTTTTATTATTCTAACTATAACTCAATCATTTTACCAAAGTAAATTCATTCATTCATTCATTATCTGTAACCCTTATCCAGTTCAGGGCGGCGGTGGGTCCAGAGCCTACCTGGTATCATTGGGCGAAAGGCGGGAATACACCCTAGAGGGGGCGCCAGTCCTTCACAGGGCAACACACACTCTCACACACTCACACCTACGGACACTTTTAGTCTCCAATCCACCTACCAACGTGTGTTTTTGGACTGTGGGAGGAAACCAGAGCACCCGGAGGAAACCCACGCAGACACAGAGAGAACACACCACACTCCTCACAGACAGTCACCCGGAGGAAACCCACACAGACACAGAGAGAACACACCACACTCCTCACAGACAGTCACCCGGAGGAAACCCACACAGACACAGGGAGAACACACCACACTCCTCACAGACAGTCACCCGGAGGAAACCCACACAGACACAGAGAGAACACACCACACTCCTCACAGACAGTCACCCGGAGGAAACCCACGCAGACACAGAGAGAACACACCACACTCCTCACAGACAGTCACCCGGAGGAAACCCACGCAGACACAGAGAGAACACACCACACTCCTCACAGACAGTCACCCGGAGGAAACCCACACAGACACAGGGAGAACACACCACACTCCTCACAGACAGTCACCCGGAGGAAACCCACACAGACACAGGGAGAACGCACCACACTCCTCACAGACAGTCACCCGGAGCAGGAATCAAACCCACAACCTGTGTGACTGCAACACTACCTGCGGCGCCACCGTGCCGCCCCCCACCAAAGTAAATGTATTATTTAATTAAATATTTGTATTATTATTTCATTATTTATAAATTAATTAATGAAAAAGTTCAGCTCAAGTTCATTGAAGTGGTTTGCGCTGTAAGTGACAGTCAGCCGTGTGTGGTGTGTGTCCTCGTGGCATTTCTAATTCCTCCTCCGCTGCTTTATCTCCTCCCCGTAAACACCTTATCAGGTGCTCTCATTGCTGGAACTAATTACTTTTGATTTTCTGTGGCTCGCAGAGTGATCCTCCGCCGTCGAGAATGGGAGAAAAATAAAAATAAATAACGGGACGTGCAGCTGAACGAACCAATCCAACTTTCTTTGATTAGTTTGAAGGAAGTCTGGCGTTCCCAACGTTGCATTTATCCGAGCGGATGGTCAGAACTGTTGCCGCTCAGGTGTCATTTATCTCCTTTAAAGTCTTTGTGATGAACCCCTCGGCGCTGATTAGGGGTCAGCCGTCTGATTACGATCGCAACCTTTGTGATTGGTGCCATTATTAAAGTTTAGCTTAAAGACAAGTGTTCTGAAATGAAGGGCACTAAAGAGTGTGTCCTTCTGTACTGCAGTAAGAGCCCCTTCTCACATTGCTGTGAGAATTTGATGGCATCCAGCCAACATTAGCTGGACATTAGCATAAGTGGGCATTTCTTCTTCTCCAAGGGCTCCTAGTTACAGGGCTTCTGAGGTCATTAGAGTCTAAGAATGACTGGAACAGTGATTCCCCTGGTGCCCAGAGAAGATGGAGGTGTTTCTGGATCTAAAAGACCTGACACATCGTTATAGCATTCATTCATTCATTGTCTGTGACCCTTATCCAGTTCTTGGTCGCGGATGGTCCAGAGCCTACCTGGAATCAATGGGTGCAAGGTGGGAATACACCCTGGAGGGGGCGCCAGTCCTTCACAGGGCAACACACACACTCACACCTACGGACACTTTTGAGTCACCAATCCACCTACCAACGTGTGTTTTTGGACTGTGGGAGGAAACCGGAGCACCCGGAGGAAACCCACACAGACACAGGGAGAACACACCACACTCCTCACAGACAGTCACCCGGAGGAAACTCACGCAGACACAGAGAGAACACACCACACTCCTCACAGACAGTCACCCGGAGGAAACCCACGCAGACACAGAGAGAACACACCACACTCCTCACAGACAGTCACCCGGAGGAAACTCACGCAGACACAGAGAGAACACACCACACTCCTCACAGACAGTCACCTGGAGTGGGAATCGAACCCACAACCTCCAGGTCCCTGGAGCTGTGACAGAGATGAATTACGATGAATTTAACCGAGGCGTTCCAGGTAGATGCTGTCTCTGGTATCCATGGCAATCAGGTGGAGAAATTATTACAGACTTAATCTTAATTTAGAAAAAAAAAAAATGAAACCAATTATAAAAATGTGGTAATTAATATTTTTATAGAAATGCTTTTGACAGAAAACTTCACATCGGTTTTTATAATGAGATTTTTTTTTCTCACCTTTTCTATACGTTCGGCAACGTTTCTGTCTCTGGACATTCATTCATTCATCTTCAGGGTAGAGGTGAGTCCAGAGCCTTCCCAGATTAAGTAAGTGTAATCTCAAGATATCACACACTCACTCAGTCACTCACACCTGTCTCACAAACTCACCCACACACTCACACCTGTGGAGTGTTTCACACATTCACCCTGTCACTCGCACACTCACCCAGTCACTCACACCTGTGGAGTGTTTCACACATTCACCCTGTCACTCACCCACTCACCCAGTCACTCACACATTCACACCTGTGGAGTGTTTCACACACACACGCCCCTGGAGCTGTGTGACTGCGACACTACCCCCTACCCTGGAGGGGGCGCCAGTCCTTCACAGGGCAATACACACACTCACACATTCACTCACAGACTCACACCTACGGACACTTTTGAGTCTCCAATCCACCTACCAACGTGTGTTTTTGGACTGTGGGAGGAAACCGGAGCACCCGGAGGAAACCCACGCAGACACAGAGAGAACACACCACACTCCTCACAGACAGTCACCCGGAGTCACAGACAGTCACCTCCAGGCCCCTGGAGCTGTGTGACTGCGACACCTACCTGCTGCATCACTGTGCCACGCTCTTATAGCATTCAGTGATGTTTAATGGTGTTTTAATTAATGCATCTTCATTGTAAAATGTATAATATATTGCTTTTTTAGAAATGCGTCCAGGGAGGGGTTCATCACTCCCAGTGAAAGACTGCTTGGACAAATAGTGCAACAGTTCAAGAATCACGTTTCTCAACTTAAAATAACAAATTACTTCTTCATCTATGTTTCATAATATTATTAAAATATTCAGAGAATCCGGATACATCTCAGTATTCAAGGGACAAGCTCCAAAACCAGAACCGGCCGGCTGTGATCTACAGGAACACAGATGGCACCGTGTTAAAAAATAAAAGACAACAACATTTCTTTCTGTATTGAAAATCACTGCAGGGCTCAGAAATACTTTCCAAAACCACCATCTACACACACACAGTTCATCACCACATCCACAAACACAAGGTAAAACTCGATATAAACAGGGTTCAAAAAGACCACTGCCTTTTGCTTCAAAGCTCATTTAAGACGGACTGAGGTCAAGTGGAAAAGTGTCCTGTTGTCAGACGACAAATTAGTCCCCCAGGTGGAAGAGGAGGTCCACTGCAGTCAAATTAAAAACATGTATCTCCCAAAATAGTAACTTTACAGAAGGAAAACATCCTCATCCAACTTTCAACTGAAGTCAATGTAAAAATGTCGCATGTAAAAAGTCATTCTGGAGCATTTCTTTTGGACATTTTCACAGTGTGAAGAACAGCTGCTGTGTTCAAATGATCCTCCACATCCACGAACCCGGAGATACACGCGATAATGTATTTATACGGTTCATATTCACACTGCAATGTAGTGTTTTTATTTAAATAATATTTTAAATGTAATATAATATAAAACACACAAACACACACAGCACACACATGAATGTAGTCTTCCTGAGACTCCCGCCGTCCTCTGCGGCTTCTGCTCGTGGTGGTCTCGTCTAGTTCCGTTCTGGAGCTGAGATTCAGAACCGTGTCTGTGATTTCTCTAATTGGAGCCGGGCTCCGTGGCAGCGCTGCCAGGAAACGGACTGAACTTTCTCATCTTCCTTATGTCTCTACAACATGTAATAATTATCTGACAGTCACCGGGGAAATAACTGGGTCTCTCTCAATCTCACACACACACACACACACACACACACACACTCACATTCCATCTCTCGCTCTCTCTCCCACTCATTTATTTCATTTCCATTCAAAATGTGCTGTCAGAATGAATGACACCAAATTGGACACAGCTTTTTCACTAGATATGGAAACACCTGCTGTGAGGATTTGAAGGAATTCCACCCACGAGAGCATTAGAGAGGTCGGGTCCTGATGCTGGATGATCAGACATCACTCCACCTCCTCCTAAATGTATTGGATGGAGCTCCAGTCACCACTCCACTGCTCCACCGCCCAGTGCTGGAGGCTTTACACCCCTCTAGCCCACACTTGGCACTGGGCGTGTTGAGCTCAGGCCTTCTGTGCACGCTCTGCTCGTCTGGACAGGGTTTGGATGAGATGTTGGACAGCGTCTGTGGGGATTGGATGGCATTAGGCCACAGATACGTGTTGGGTATGTAGTTTACTGAGAATTAAAATGATAGAGTATGAATTAGTTCAGAGTTCTAAGTGTAAGGACAAAGGGGATTCGGCCTTGAGAGAGAAATTAGATTAAAGCCATGTTTAAATGAATGGAACGACTGAATTCAGTGACTCAAAAGCAGCAGGAATGTATGGCATGGATCCGTATAAACTCTGCATCAAATAAATTAAATAGAGCAGATATAATTTGTCCACAGTTTGTGTGTGTGTGTGTGTGTGTGTGTGTGTGTGTGTGTGAATCTGTCCACAGGTCTGTGTGTATGTGTTAAACTGTTTATAGTACTCTGGAGCCGTGTGGCATAGGCATCAATATTACACCATTAATTTGATTTAATGCATAGCCACAGATTTACAGTTTTATATTAAAGCTGTTACATCTCACTGAAACTATATGTAACTGCAGTGTGTCTGTGTCTCTGATTAAAATTAATGTAAGAAGTGTGTTAGATGCTTTCACTCAGAGCATAGGGTCAACCACCTGCAGTGTCTTATTAGTCCTTCCACAATTAGGACTTCTCAAAAACATGTTCACATTAATGTGTGAATCTGGAACCCACCAACACACACACTGTGAAACAAGGTCCCAGTCAGTTTACTGTACGCTGCTTAAGTCTGAAATCACGGGGTAAAATGAGTCGTTCTGAGTCTGCTCCGCTTCTGACGTCAAGTGCAGAGACTTTAGAATGGCCCCGCCCCCTCGTCTGAGTCTGTCCAATCACAGCGCTGGACCCGTGTTTATGTGAGAGTGCAAAGACGAGGTTAAACTCAGCAAAACAGACACAACGAGCGCGGAGAAATAAGAGCACTGAGTAAAAACGGAGAAGAAAGAGAACAGAGTGAAAACGGCTAAAAACCAGAGCTTCTGCTCCTCGCTCCTCACTGCTGTGCGCTCGGGGTCGGGGTGAACAGCGAGCGGCTCATTATCATTTAAAGGAACAGGTGCTGAAAGCGGGCGTTCTGAACAGGGGCTGTTTACACAGGGGGAGAACACTGCTGTGGGGCTTGGACCAAAGCAAATGTTTTATTAAGAAACAGAACTGTGTTCCACTGTGGAGAAGAGAGAGAATACATGTCCTTACAATCTGTGAGCCATGGAAGTATGTGGGAAGGACAGGGCCAGGAAAGGTAAACGAGGCAGAGTCAGTACATTGCTGTGAACATAGGAAGATGGTAAATGTGGAGAACTCATTAAACATTCACACATTAGAAACAGTTCTCAAGATTTTTTTAAGAACATCTGACCAGAGCTTTCATTTCACCAGAGATGTGGAGGAGGCTCTGTGGGTGACTGGGGGAGTCTCGCTGACAGCTGGGATTGGCAATGATTAATAACTGTGGAGAGAATTAAAGAAAAAGTAATATGCCTCAATAAATGGAGGCAGGGAGTAAATGGTCAGTTCTCAAAGTTGATGTTGGAAGCTCAAGAAGTCATTGTGAGGCTCTGAGGTGTTATGTGCTGTAGATGTCTCTGTCTCTGTCTTTGTGTGTGTCTGTTACACCACACTCCTCACAGACAGTCACCCGGAGGAAACCCACACAGACACAGGGAGAACACACCACACTCCTCACAGACAGTCACCCGGAGGAAACCCACGCAGACACAGGGAGAACACACCACACTCCTCACAGACAGTCACCCGGAGGCAACCCACGCAGACACAGAGAGAACACACCACACTCCTCACAGACAGTCACCCGGAGGAAACCCACGCAGACACAGGGAGAACACACCACACTCCTCACAGACAGTCACCCGGAGGAAACCCACGCAGACACAGGGAGAACACACCACACTCCTCACAGACAGTCACCCGGAGGAAACCCACACAGACACAGGGAGAACACACCACACTCCTCACAGACAGTCACCTGGAGGAAACCCACGCAGACACAGGGAGAACACACCACACTCCTCACAGACAGTCACCTGGAGGCAACCCACGCAGACACAGAGAGAACACACCACACTCCTCACAGACAGTCACCCGGAGGAAACCCACGCAGACACAGGGAGAACACACCACACTCCTCACAGACAGTCACCTGGAGGCAACCCACGCAGACACAGAGAGAACACACCACACTCCTCACAGACAGTCACCCGGAGGAAACCCACGCAGACACAGGGAGAACACACCACTCTCCTCACAGACAGTCACCCGGAGGAAACCCACGCAGACACAGGGAGAACACACCACACTCCTCACAGACAGTCACCCGGAGGAAACCCACGCAGACACAGAGAGAACACACCACACTCCTCACAGACAGTCACCCCGAGCGGTACTCGAACCCACAACCTCCAGGCCCCTGGACTTGTGTCACCAGTGTGCCGCCCCTCCTCATGTTTTCACAGTGGAAAAGCAGGGTCTGAACACATTTGACAGTGAAGGTGGCAGACGAAGCTGAAACCTGTGCCCTCTCAGACACAGAGAGCACTATTACGAGAATAAGCAAATAAATAAACAAATAAACAACAACGCAAGATGCATTAGAGCGTAATCCATTTGTGGCATTCATTTCTTGTTTATTATATTTACTGTAAGAAGCACTATGCAGTGATTTGATGCTGGTATCTCGCATTAAATGTGACTTTGCACGTCTCCCGAGGCTTATTTTGTCTGATAGCTTTGTAATTGGTTTATGGTATTAAAATAAGTAAGGCTCGGGGCTATTTGAATTCCAGCTTCTTTTATTCACTCAAACTGTGACAAATAAGCCACACACAGAGCCGTGTGTGTGTGTGTGGAAATGACTCTGCATCTATTTGTGTGTGTGTGTTTGTATGTTTGTGTGTGTGTGTGTGTTTGTATGTTTGTGTGTGTGTGAGTGTGTGTGTGGATGGCGAAGGGCAGGTGCTGATTATATAAAATATTATCTCACGTTACTCAGAACCTAACTGCCATCTATTTCCCTGTTCATTAGTCGTAATTCTCAGGTGAACGCTTCAGAAAAATCAATCCGGAATCTGCTCCAGTTTCGCACGTGTTCAGACTGCAGACTCACCCACACAGAGCTGGACACTTTAACGGAAACACCTCACCTGCCAGTGTATTAGAATCACTCATCCTGTGTTTACATCTCTAACACCACAAGAGTGAGGTGGTGGGGGTTCAATAACTGACCACACTGCCTTTTAACATCCATTCACTGGCCACTTTATTGGAAACACGTGCTTTTGACTTTTCCAAGTAGGCCATTTTAATAGAAACACCCATGCTACACTTCTCTGAATGGCCATTTAATTAGAAACACCTACACTGCACTTTCCTGAACGGCTTACACCTAGCTTCTATACTTTCCTGAGTGGCCATTTTATCAGAAACACTTACATTCTTCTTCCCAGAGTGGCCTGTTTATTAAAACACCTACATTCTGCTTTTCTCAGTGGGCCAGTTTATTGGAAACATCCATATTGTAGTGGCAAAACAGACCACCTTAGAAACATCGACTTTATGCTTCCGCTTGCTGACCTCTAACCTCTATCCCAAACCTCTGTCTAATCTGAATGTGCCTTTTATTTAAACTGGCTACAACCTACTTGTTTACAAACACTTCTTTTATAAGTCCAATCTTCAGCCATTTTATTAGAAACATCGATCTACCTAAGAGATGTTTCCAATAAAGTGGCCACCCGTTTATGTCTTGAAATATCTCTTTCATTTTGTCTCTGTTTACAGTGGTGTAATCGAGAAGGATGTGTGTGGAGTGAGAGACGAAGGCTGGAAATGGACACTAAGTCCCCACTCTTGGATTTGGATGGCTTTCTGTTTTGTCTTTTTTTTTTTTTTTTTCCTGAACCCTTCTCGGCTCATCCGGCAGAACACGACCATCTGCGAAGAGAAGAGTAATCAAGCCCAAGTGTGTGGCACTGCTCACGATTTAGAAGTTATGAAATTAGCTTTAGATCTACCATGAAAGATCTGTTCATTAAAACTGCATTAAATGCGAAAAGGATCAGTTGATGCTAAATGGAATAAGCCCAGAAGCCATTAATCAACAGTCGCCCTCTTTTCCTCCCGGAGACAGCACTCAGCCTCAGCCTCAGACTCATCCTTTCACCACAACAACCCCAAGAGAAACACGAGGCTGAAAGTATAGCAGCTAAAATCAAAAAAACTGTTTTAAAATTAGCTCAGATATCTATGTCAACATCAACATTCGCATTATCCAATCAGAAGACGTCTATGACACAGACGGTGCAATTAGATAACATCTTTCCATTTAACCCTCGGACATGATCAGTGTATGTTTCTGTAAATAACGAGCATTGTTGGTAAACCATTAATTCTCAGGCTTTTCCTTTCACTCCTGGCTAAAAATTCCAGCCAGGTTTCAATGTTAATTGGTATAAGTTTGACTAAAAGCCCTAGTCACTTTAATCTAACCCCAACACTCACTCAAAACTAACCCTAACCCTAATCCCACACCGAAACATAACTTTAACCTTAGCCCCAAACATTAATTTAAACCTAAACCTGTGTCTGCGTGGGTTTCCTCCGGGTGACTGTCTGTGAGGAGTGTGGTGTGTTCTCCCTGTGTCTGCGTGGGTTTCCTCCGGGTGACTGTCTGTGAGGAGTGTGGTGTGTTCTCCCTGTGTCTGCGTGGGTTTCCTCCGGGTGACTGTCTGTGAGGAGTGTGGTGTGTTCTCCCTGTGTCTGTGTGGGTTTCCTCCGGGTGACTGTCTGTGAGGAGTGTGGTGTGTTCTCTCTGTGTCTGCGTGGGTTTCCTCCGGGTGACTGTCTGTGAGGAGTGTGGTGTGTTCTCTCTGTGTCTGTGTGGGTTTCCTCCGGGTGACTGTCTGTGAGGAGTGTGGTGTGTTCTCCCTGTGTCTGTGTGGGTTTCCTCCGGGTGACTGTCTGTGAGGAGTGTGGTGTGTTCTCCCTGTGTCTGTGTGGGTTTCCTCCTGGTGACTGTCTTTGAGGAGTGTGGTGTGTTCTCCCTGTGTCTGCGTGGGTTTCCTCCGGGTGACTGTCTGTAAGGAGTGTGGTGTGTTCTCTCTGTGTCTGTGTGGGTTTCCTCCGGGTGCTCAGAGATATCAGACAGAGTTTGGTTTCCTCCCACGCTCCAATATCACACGTTGGTAGGTGGACTGGAGACTCAAAAGTGTCCGTAGGTGTGAGTGTATGTGTGAGTGTGTGTCGCCCTGTAAAGGACTGGCGCCCCCTCCAGGGTATGTTCCTGCATTGCGCCCAATGATTTCGGGTAGGTTCCGGACCCACTGTGACCCTGAACTGGATAAGGGTTACAGACAATGAATAAATGGATGAATGAATGATTGTAAGGTAAAAATACTATGTATTGCTGCTTTAACCTAACAATAACTCTGAGACTTACCATAACCCTAAGCCAAACTATGATACTCACTTTAGCTATAAGCCTAAACGCAACCCTAACCACAACTCTATATTAGCTCTAATCCTAACTCCAATCTCCAGAATGTCAGTCACTGCAGGACTGTCTCCTGGGTAACACTTTCCCATAACAGTTTACAGCATTGTTTCTGTGATTCTTCTTCAAGTTCAGAACAGAGAGTCTGTGTGGATTTATTGAAACAGTGCCACCAGTGGACGGGAGCTCACTCAGTGGAGGTAAAATAGCTCAAATCATAAACTAGAAATGGTAGGGATCACAATGTAAAAATGTTAGATGTATATGGACTTTACTATTATTTGGAGATCTTTGTAAATGTATTTTATTTTGTATGATTCTATCACATTTTAAATTGTGAGTTAATCAGAAAGTAGTGCAGCTGCTTTGATTTTGATATTGAGTGGATTCATTTGAGTTAATCACAATGCCTCACAGTTGTGCAGAAAGAAGTGCAGAATTAAGTTCTCTGAATGGTGAAAGTTTGTCTTAAAATGTAGTGATTTTAGTGCAATTAATTAATCAGTTTAAGTGGAGCCCTCACCCACAGGTACCTCGTTTATATAGGTCATGCCCCAGTTTAAACTAATTTGCATATCATTTTCATGAAGCGTGCATATATTAAATATATCCTGAGCCAATGGTTGATGAGCAGTGTGTGATATCGAAAGGTCTCAAAACAAAATGTGACATATGACAATTATTTCATATAATAATGAGATATAATTGTTTGACATGATATAATAATGATTAAATGAAAGTAAGATAAGGGTGGTGTGTGTTTAAATACACCCATGTTTTCTCAGTTGGAATATTAACACAGGTAAAATAATCAATTCACTCTGTTGTCACGGCGACGACTCAGATCGCCCAATCAGTACCCAGCATTTCATTAAACCAAACACAGTGAGACAGTAGCGGATGCTCCTGAGTCCAGTCTGTAACTCAGAGACGTCATTACACAGCTAATGAGCCCAGTCTGAATCAGATCATCTAGAACAGTGCGGTTCTCCAGCCCAGCGGAACGTCAGCTCCACAGCAGGATAACTCTGATTATGCAAATGAGCCGAATCCCATCACCTCGAGGTTAAAAAGACTCATTGCTGCTTTTAGAGAACTTTCTCTGAGAGTAAGAACTTTAAACACTCCCTCTCACACCTGTACAGGTAAAACAGCACAGGTTCTAACATCTATACCTGCAGAACCCTGACATCCCCACACTCTCACACCTGTGCAGGTAAAACAGCACAGGTTCTAACATCTATACCTGCAGAACCCTGATATCACCACACTCTCACACTCACACCTGTACAGGTAAAACAGCACAGGTTCTATCATCTATACCTGCAGAACCCTGACATCACCACACTCTCACACTCACACCTGTACAGGTAAAACAGCACAGGTTCTATCATCTATACCCGCAGAACCCTGACATCACCACACACTCACACTCACACCTGTACAGGTAAAACAGCACAGGTTCTATCATCTATACCTGCAGAACCCTGACATCACCACACTCTCACACTCACACCTGTACAGGTAAAACAGCACAGGTTCTATCATCTATACCCGCAGAACCCTGACATCACCACACTCTCACTCTCACACCTGTACAGGTAAAACAGCACAGGTTCTATCATCTATACCTGCAGAACCCTGACATCACCACACTCTCACTCTCACGCCTGTACAGGTAAAACAGCACAGGTTCTATCATCTATACCTGCAGAACCCTGACATCACTACACTCTCACACTCACACCTGTACAGGTAAAACAGCACAGGTTCTATCATCTATACCCGCAGAACCCTGACATCACCACACACTCACACTCACACCTGTACAGGTAAAACAGCACAGGTTCTATCATCTATACCTGCAGAACCCTGACATCACCACACTCTCACACTCACACCTGTACAGGTAAAACAGCACAGGTTCTGCAATATACACCTGCAGAACTCTAACTACTAATCACCATTCTCTCTTGATTATATTTGATTGGAAAATGTACACAATGATATCTGTCCACATTAATGTTTAACTGCACGTATTGTCAGCAAACTAGACAGTATTAAAGAATCCATTAAAAATATGAATTAATTAATTAAATGATCATCAAAATTTAAATTTATAACAAACTATTTTTAAAAAGATACATTCTTAAAGAAAGTACTAAAGTGTAATGTATTATTGTTTGGAAATTTAAATGAATGAATAAATGACCTAATGACTTTTGAAAATCACCAGACTGAATAATAACATGAATGAACAATAAAGTGAAAGGATGAATGAATGCATTAACAAACTATCATTAGTCTTGAACCTTTAATGTAGAACAAGTGGAATATTTTTAAACATTAAACTTGATAAATGAACAGGTGAACACAAAAATACAAACAAAATGCATTAATATATTATTGTGTCAATATGTTTAATACATTTAATATCTTATATTGTTCATTATTATTATTATCTCTGACCTCAGTGGGCCTCCTGGGTTGCCGTACAGTTATGATTTGTGTTCTCTCTCTGAGGCTGATAAACGAGCCAAGCTCCTCTCACAACACATTTACTTTAACTCTGTCACCATCGTTTACAACCGCTCAGTTTTACGTATGACATCACCACGCACTCGCACGGGACTCGATTTCACACAGCGTCCATCAAGCGCTCCGAGAATCAAATAAGTCCAATTCTCTCCGCTCTGCTCTATGTAACACCAGCAGCTTCCCACTCACTCCCTGTCACTGGAAATTAAATGAACAGCAAGACTCAGAGGCTGAGGGCTGATGGGAAACGCTGTGTGTAACACAGAGTAGCAGTCCAGACATAGTTTAGATCCAGTCACTCATTCATAAACAAGGCAGTGTGGTTTTAACATGAATCTGTACCTGTCTGACCATTCTTCAAATCATCCCCAGGATTCATTCAAAGTGTACGGAATACAGCTCACACTTTGAGGACAGATACAAGGAAATTTGACACCTATCCATCATGAACAATCAGGGAACGTATAAGTAAAATAAAACTTATTGGAGAAATGCTTGTTTGTTGTTTATTTACATTCAAAATTGTATCTTTTAAGGTGGAGCGGTGTGTGTGAGTAAGAAGCGACTATCTTTTAAGGTGGAGCGGTGTGTGTGAGTAAGAAGCGACTGTATCTTTTAAGGTGGAGTGGCGTGTGTGAGTAAGAAGCGACTGTATCTTTTAAGGTGGAGCGGTGTGTGTGAGTAAGAAGCGACTGTATCTTTTAAGGTGGAGCGGTGTGTGTGACTAAGAAGCGACTGTATCTTTTAAGGTGGAGCGGTGTGTGTGAGTAAGAAGCGACTATCTTTTAAGGTGGAGCGGTGTGTGTGAGTAAGAAGCGACTGTATCTTTTAAGGTGGAGCGGTGTGTGTGACTAAGAAGCGACTGTATCTTTTAAGGTGGAGCGGTGTGTGTGAGTAAGAAGCGACTATCTTTTAAGGTGGAGCGGTGTGTGTGAGTAAGAAGCGACTGTATCTTTTAAGGTGGAGCGCTGCGTGTGAGTAAGAAGCGACTGTATCTTGTTGGTGTCTGAAGTGTAAATTGTC
>NC_089820.1:58904818-58907318 GCF_029633855.1 Hoplias malabaricus
GCTCACATGGGGACCGCAGGGAATATACATCTGTGTTGTCTTCCATTTTAAAATACGGCCGCTAATTACAGGGTAAAAACATAACAAAAATGACACGTGTGTAAAGGATGTGTATGCAGTTATCACTGGTATTTTACAAATAACTTAAAGAGTAAGTACCTGTTCAGTGAGGCGTAATATAGAATACGTAAAGAGTAATAAAGTGTTTGATAACAGATATAAGTGGTTCTTAAACACATTTTATATATTTAAATAATACGTACCTCTAGGTGTAAAACAATAATTACAGTTAAAGGTATGACAGCAGATGTATAATTTTATCACCAGGTTTATTACAAATATTTTACCAATACGGCATGAATCTACTGAAATTCTAAACCTAAATAAAGTTTAGCCCCCTGTTCTGTCCTGTATTTCTGTTTCCTGTATTATAGGCAGTACATGCGGTAAATTGAAGTATAACGTTGTACCCTCTACTTTCTTGAAAATAGCTGTGGTTTAAATAGTTTGGAACCCAATATGTTTCTGTTACTAACTGCTACATAAGGTATAAGCACAGCTAAGTATACGGTATATTGTATGAGTCTGTGTGGGATGTAAAGTGTGTAACTTCTGAACAGGGAAGTGAAGTATATTCAAATGAAGTCAAATTTAACATCCACATAGGTGTATGTTATTAAGTGGGTGCAGTGCATGGAATGACCCATTGTTCTTACATTTATGCCTATATATGGGTTTTGTCTCTGTGAGAATGGGGTGTTGGGTAAGCGTTCCTGGAGGTAGCAAGACAGGAAGTCCTTACAAGTTGTCTCTCTTTACCAGGACAGGAAATGAAGTAAACAAAAGCCATAGTATTCATCATATGATGACACTGACCAAACTATATAATCTGAAGAGGGGAGTTAACGTGTCATAAGGGATTTGGCTACACTCCTAAACAAGCTATGCACTGGGGCTTGTTACGATGCTGTTCTTTTCATTGTAATAAACCTGATTATTTTACAGTGAAATAATCTTTTTCAGCATCTTCTTCACAACACTGAAGATAAGTAACAGAAGCATGAGCCCTGAGAACTGAATATTTACACTGAAACTTTGATTGGAGCTCTTTTAGTGGCTTGCTATTGTATGTGTCACGTTTATCTAACACCACTAACATGAAATAGGCTCTAGTTCTAATTACTTTGTTAGTGTATGCACCATTTGAACCGGGTGTGTTCTCCCTGTGTCTGTGTGGGTTTCCTCCGGGTGACTTTCTGTGAGGAGTGTGGTGTGTTCTCTCTGTGTCTGCGTGGGTTTCCTCCAGGTGACTGTCTGTGAGGAGTGTGGTGTGTTCTCCCTGTGTCTGCGTGGGTTTCCTCCGGGTGACTGTCTGTGAGGAGTGTGGTGTGTTCTCCCTGTGTCTGTGTGGGTTTCCTCCGGGTGACTGTCTGTGAGGAGTGTGGTGTGTTCTCCCTGTGTCTGCGTGGGTTTCCTCCGGGTGACTGTCTGTGAGGAGTGTGGTGTGTTCAGGTAGGCTCTGGACACACCGTGACCCTGAATTGAATAAGCAGTTACAGATAATGGATGTATGTTTGTGTGTGTGTTTTTCTGGTGAGCTAATTAAAGGAAAGAAGCATATAAACCGTTGGTTGTAGTCTGTGTAAATTGTGTGTATGTGCTCTGCTGGGCTGGATGAGTCTTAGTTAACAAATTATTCTGCTGAACGTATTTTAAAAAAATTGCAAGCTATCCTCCAGCAGCACTGCTGTGTCTGATCCACTCTACACCAGCACAACACACACTAACACACCACCACAACGTCAGTGTCACTGCAGCGCTGAGAATGATCCACCACCACATCACACCTGCTCTGTGGGGGTCCTGAGCGCTGAGGAACAGGGTGAAATGGAGATAATAAAAGTATGCAGACATTGTGCAGCTGTATGATCAGTGGACAGCACAAACAATACAAAACAGCATCAAAAATGGGTCGAGTGTCCCCTCTCCCATCACAGTACGGCCCTCTATTTTTCCTAAGAGTGTGGTACAGAGAGAAAGCGCTGGTAAACAACAGAATAACATTGAACTGTAGCTGTTTTAATTATGAAAAACACGAGGAATGGACTTTGAGGGTTTAAACAGAATGGCTTTGGACGTGGAATCAGATCTATTGAATTTACTGAAGTGCTGTTCAGACTTCCGCGGTCAACAATGTTACAGAGGATTAGTGCTGTTCAGCAGATTGGCAAGCTGCAGTGACATTTTAATTTTGCATTTTTCAGGCCGCTCTTATCCCCACATGCCTTTATCCTCGCAATGTCCTCTGCCTCTCAGCCTCAAAGCAAACCACTCCCTTTTCCTCTGCTTTAAAACGCAGAAACACAGCTTTATCTCAGGGAGTGGACACGGTCGTAATGTTATCTGAATATAGACCTAAAATAGCAGCTAAGATCTTAGCGGAAATGGGCTTAAACTCGTGAATAAAATGAGGGCTGTAACAAGAGGAATTTGAAATCTG